>NC_092293.1:6965161-6983715 GCF_036320965.1 Panulirus ornatus
ATTTTAAAAACCCAGTAAAAAACATACTTATAAACCGTACAAACATACTTATAAACCGGTACAAACATACTTATAAACCGGTACAAACATACTTATAAACCGGGTACAAACATACTTATAAACCGGTACAAACATACTTATAAACCGGTACAAACATAACTTAAATAAACGGTACAAACAACTTATAAACCAGTACAAACATACTTATAAACCGGTACAAACATACTTATAAACCGGTACAAACTATACTTATAATCCGGTACAAACATACTTATAAACCAGTACAAACATACTTATAAACCAGTACAAAACTACTTATAAACCGGTACAAACATACTTATAAACCAGTACAAACATACTTATAAACCGGTACAAACATACTTATAAACCGGTACAAACATACTTATAAACCGGTACAAACATACTTATAAACCGGTACAAACATACTTATAAACCAGTACAAACATACTTATAAACCAGTACAAACATACTTATAAACCGTACAAACATACTTATAAACCGGTACAAACATACTTATAAACCGGTACAAACATACTTATAAACCGGTACAAACATACTTATAAACCAGTACAAACATACTTATAAACCAGTACAAACATACTTATAAACCGGTACAAACATACTTATAAACCAGTACAAACATACTTATAAACCAGTACAAACATACTTATAAACCAGTACAAACATACTATAAACAGTACAAACATACTTATAAACCGGTACAAACATACTTATAAACCAGTACAAACATACTTATAAACCAGTACAAACATACTTATAAACCAGTACAAACATACTTATAAACCGGTACAAACATACTTATAAACCAGTACAAACATTAAAAAATGATTTTTTTTAATCCAAACATTCTAATAATCATATATATATATTATATATATAATATATATATATATATATATATATATATATATATATATATATAATATAATTTCTTTTCATTCATACTGTTCGCCATTTCCCGCGATAGCGAGGTAGCGTTAAGAATGAGGACTAGGCCTTTGAAGGTATATCCTCACCAGGCCCCCTTCTCTATTCCTTCTTTTAGAAAATTAAATAAATAAAAATATATTTATATATATATATATATATATATATATATATATATATATATTATATATATATATATATATATATATATATATATATATATATATATATATATATATATATATATATATATATATATATATCTTTTTCTAAGTATTTCTCACATACATTCTTCAAAGCAAACACCTGATCCACACATCCTCTACCTCTTCTGAAACCACACTGCTCTTCCCCAATCTGATGCTCTGTACATACCTTCACCCTCTCAATCAATACCCTCCCATATAATTTACCAGGAATACTCAATAAACTTATACCTCTGTAATTTGAGCACTCACTCTTATCCCCTTTGCCTTTGTACAATGGCACTATGCACGCATTCCGCCAATCCTCATTAAATAACCTTACCAACCAGTCAATAATACAGTCACCCCCCTTTTCTAATAAATTCCACTGCAATACCATCCAAACCTGCTGCCTTGCCGGCTTTCATCTTCCGCAAAGCTTTTACTACCTCTTCTCTGTTTACCAAATCATTTTCCCTAACCCTCTCACTTTGCACACCACCTCGACCAAAACACCCTATATCTGCCACTCTATCATCAAACACATTCAACAAACCTTCAAAATACTCACTCCATCTCCTTCTCACATCACCACTACTTGTTATCGCCTTCCCATTTGCGCCTTTCACTGAAGTTCCCATTTGTTCCCTTGTCATACGCACTTTATTTACCTCCTTCCAGAACATCTTTTTATTCTCCCTAAAATTTAATGATACTCTCTCACCCCAACTCTCATTTGCCCTGTTTTTCACCTCTTGCACCTCTTAGAAAAGCAAATGGATTTGTATGTAGCATTTATGGATCTGGAGAAGGCATATGATAGAGTTGATAGAGATGCTCTGTGGAAGGTATTAAGAATATATGGTGTGGGAGGCAAGTTGTTAGAAGCAGTGAAAAGTTTTTATCGAGGATTTAAGGCATGTGTACGTGTAGGAAGAGAGGAAAGTGATTGGTTCTCAGTGAATGTAGGTTTGCGGCAGGGGTGTGTGATGTCTCCATGGTTGTTTAATTTGTTTATGGATGGGGTTGTTAGGGAGGTGAATGCAAGAGTTTTGGAAAGAGGGGCAAGTGTGAAGTCTGTTGTGGATGAGAGAGCTTGGGAAGTGAATCAGTTGTTGTTCGCTGATGATACAGCGCTGGTGGCTGATTCATGTGAGAAACTGCAGAAGCTGGTGACTGAGTTTGGTAAAGTTTGTGAAAGAAGAAAGTTAAGAGTAAATGTGAATAAGAGCAAGGTAATTAGGTACAGTAGGGTTGAGGGTCAAGTCAACTGGGAGGTAAGTTTAAATGGAGAAAAACTGGAGGAAGTAAAGTGTTTTAGATATCTGGGAGTGGATCTGGCAGCGGATGGAACCTTGGAAGCGGAAGTGGATCATAGGGTGGGGGAGGGGGCGAAAATCCTGGGAGCCTTGAAGAATGTGTGGAAGTCGAGAACATTATCTCGGAAAGCAAAAATGGGTATGTTTGAAGGAATAGTGGTTCCAACAATGTTGTATGGTTGCGAGGCGTGGGCTATGGATAGAGTTGTGCGCAGGAGGATGGATGTACTGGAAATGAGATGTTTGAGGACAATGTGTGGTGTGAGGTGGTTTGATCGAGTAAGTAACGTAAGGGTAAGAGAGATGTGTGGAAATAAAAAGAGCGTGGTTGAGAGAGCAGAAGAGGGTGTTTTGAAATGGTTTGGGCACATGGAGAGAATGAGTGAGGAAAGATTGACCAAGAGGATATATGTGTCGGAGGTGGAGGGAACGAGGAGAAGTGGGAGACCAAATTGGAGGTGGAAAGATGGAGTGAAAAAGATTTTGTGTGATCGGGGCCTGAACATGCAGGAGGGTGAAAGGAGGGCAAGGAATAGAGTGAATTGGATCGATGTGGTATACCGGGTTGACGTGCTGTCAGTGGATTGAATCAGGGCATGTGAAGCGTCTGGGTAAACCATGGAAAGCTGTGTAGGTATGTATATTTGCGTGTGTGGACGTATGTATATACATGTGTATGGGGGTGGGTTGGGCCATTTCTTTCGTCTGTTTCCTTGCGCTAACCTCGCAAACGCGGGAGACAGCGACAAAAAAAAAATATATATATATATATATATATAATATATATATATATATATATATATATATATATATAATATATATATGTATATATATATTTTACAGAAATACTAGTATAGTGCCAGAGATGAAACAGTATCATTTGTTAATCAGTGTGGGGACTCACCTGTTTGGCGCCTGACCTCCCTGAGTGTGACGTCATGGATCGCTCCACGGCACGCGGGTCGTGGCCGGTTCTCCTCACCACATGAGATCTGGGATGCGTTCAACTACCTTGCGTTTTACTATACTGCTTTTTCGGGAGAAACATTTCGGAAATTCTGAACATAGCATGGTTTCTACCCTTGTGTGAACTCTCCGATGTCTTCCTTAATCACCTCTTCAAGAAAATTGTTTTTGACATTCTGAACACCGGTATGGCTTCTCGCCTTGTGAACTCTCAGTGTCTGACTAAAGCACTTTTACCAGGGAGAGTTTTCTTGACATTCTGAACACTATTATGGTTCCTCGCTTGTGTAACCTCTCGATGTGTCACTGAAGTACTTATAGCAGAAAAGGTTTTTGATATTCTTTTACTTGTTTGGCTTCTCGGCTGTGTGAACTCTCAGACGTTTTACTAAATTACCTGTTATAGAATTGTTTTTGACATTCTGAACATTGATATGGCTTCTAGCCTGTGTGAACTCTCAAGTGTCTCACTAAATTACTTTTCTGAGAAAACTTTTTTTGACATTCTGAACATTGGTACGGCTTCTCGCCTGTGTGAACTCTCAGGTGTCTCACTAAATTACCTTTATGAGAGAATTGTTTTAGACATTCTGAAACATTGGTATGGCATTTCGCTTGTGGAACTCTCAGTGTGTCACTAAACCACTTTTCTGAGAAAAACTTTTTTGACATTCTGAACATTGTATGGGTTTTCACCAGTATGATTCTCAAGTGTGTCTTAAATCACATTTTTTAGAAAATACTTTTGACACTCTGAACACTGATACTGCTTTTGTCCAATGTAAACTTTCATCTGCAACACTAAGTTGTTCTTACGGAGAAGGTACTCTGCATTCTTTACACTGATATGTCTTCTCAATAGTATGTAATTTCATGTGCTATGAAGATAGACATGTTTCGTAAAGCTTTCTGACACTCAGGACATTTGAAGGGTTTTTCTTGTGTTTATGACCTTCTGTCTCCATTGTCAAAACTGTTTGAGGGAGGTTTCGCTGCACGGAGAATATGTCCCTGGTTGTCCATCCATGCTGCAGTCTTCTGTCATCACCATAACACGTTTACAACACAGTGTACTCACCCTGTCAGTCCGCAACTGCCGTCCGTGACGCCATGAGATGCTTTACGAGTGAAACACTAGAGAGAGACTGACCTTGGCTAGAGGTGGGATATACAGGCAACTCACTCTCCACCCTACGTTGCCTCCAGTCCATTTCTCTCGTGGTTTTTACTATCTTTTTTATCCTCCGTCCATCAACACTCTCGAGTTAGGTTTGACCCACTTCTACCCCAGCATTCCCAACCATAAGGGAAAATTACGTTTACCTGAGGGCGAGCTAGGTGATGGACCCTGTCCTCACCTAACGGGGTTGAGGACCCTCACATTTTACCATGGCCGACCGAGTCTCCTAGGTTACCCTTGAAGCTGCAGGGTCCTCCACTTGGTTTGGTCCCAAACCCCCCCCCCTCACTTTGAATAGACAATTGATACTCAGCCTTGCCCAGTAGTTTAAAATTGATCAAAACAAAGTCCTACCCCCCTTTACACGTCGAATACTAAAGATTGTAAGTTTAGACAGGATGGTCCGTCCAGTAGGGTTATTACCCCGTTTATAAGAATAATTGAAGGAAGGATAGCGATGCCAGGATGGTCCAGGCAGTTTACGACATCCGCTTTCTGTTTGTATGGTGGGGTGATATATTGATTGCATCTTTTGTCACTTAGCCCATAGAGTAATGAAGCCATAAATTCAAGGAAACAGTGGGGGGGGTCATCACGTTTTAAAACATGACATTTCAAGATCACTAAAAAAAATGTTCTAACTGAACCCGAGCAATCTGCTACTGTCCCGTGGAATCTAGTTTCCCATGATTCACAGTGCCTCCAACTTAACCACAAACCATAGACCAAAACTCAGATATACAAGTTATAAACTGTCATAACTCGGAAAACGAGACTAAAAGCTACAAAGCTCAGGCGCAGACATGCAGTACAATGTACGGAAAAACTGGTCACGGTTTCGTGAGTGTAAGGCTCAGGCAGCAACCTGTGTTAATTGTAAAGGTCAACACGTGCTGTATCTGGCAATGCCCACGAAAGTATGAGCAACTCCGCTACGGCGCGACAATCTCTCAAAACCTCAGCTCGTCCCTCTACAAAACCCTCACCTCTACGCAGCAGTTGCTGGCGCAAACCTCCGTCTGCCACCCAAGTTCTCCTATCCCAACCACAAACTACCTCCGACCTCCCCTCACCCTACAAGGAAGGATGCAAGCGTGCTACCTCAAAGCACTGTTCTTGAGCAAGGAAGACATAGATGTGAATTTGTCATGATTTTCCACTTGCTGCCAGCACAACATTAACCTGCCCAATGTCTTACTCCACCCGAACTCCTCACCTCCACGCCAACAGCCATCCTTCCCAGGCTCCTGTCACACGTCTCCCTGACCCCTAACGCAAATATGTCCCAGGATACTTTCCAGTAACACTTCAAAACTCTCCACCAGCAACACAACCTGTCACCCTCCCAATTACCTCCCCCGCACACCCTAAACACAATCTCCATCACCACCAACCCTTCCAACCAAAAAACCAAAAAAACCAAAACATCCCCCACCCATTTTCCACTTATACAGTTCCTCTTCCACACTCACCATCACAAATTCCGCTTTCCCCCGACGTCCCTCCCGAACCTCCACTTCCCAATCCCTCCCCTTCCTCCCCCACTATTTCCCCTCCACCTCCCTCCTCTCGCACCTAACCCTCCCAGAGGACCACAGAACCTGACCCTGCCGACTCACATAGACAACCTACCTGCTTACCAACGTCACATTGACTCGTCGACTATGACTCTCCCTCTCCTAACTCCTCCCAGGAAGTTGCTGACCCAAGACCAGATAAACCTCCACACGAAGTTTCACAGAAGACCCTCAACGATACCAATGGTTGTCATCGAACACAGAAGTAAAAGAACGATAGATTTCCCAAAATCGTAAAATGCTTAAAATCTTGCAGTTTAATGTGCTCATCTACCACAATGGCCGTCATCTATTGCCACTCTCCTCGGAGAGAAAGACCCGATGTTTTGATAATCAACAGCCTGTATCACTAATGGGTGTAGAATTAGACACTACGGATATACATCCCGACAGTCTTCAGACGGTAGACACGAGGGAGCGCCATTCTTACAGGCAATACTGTCGAACACGAATGATTAACCACTTCATGCGTCTCGAACACTTTCTAGCGGTAAACACCATATATGGCTTCATTATCTTGTGCACTACATACTCTCGACCCAACACTAACATTCACTCCCGATCTTTGGACCGTATTCAATCACACTCATATCCAGTCTAAAACCTTACTAGCTGAACTAAAAACGCCCAACACAGAACCTTCCCCACAACAGAAACAATTCTCATGGTGATGACTATTCACTTATCCTTCAAACGTCTCAACTTCCTGGGACCTTTCTTCCATACCATCTTCACTGGCCCTGGAGGAAAAGGGCAGACCGACTTGTCTTCTCAACAAAGCAAGCAATTATCTTCATTACTTTTTGTCTCCAGGACCACTGTGTTTCCGACCCAATCCTTCTCTTTTTTTCACCTCTCATCTAACCCTATCCCCGTCCCCACCACCCTCACACTACCACTACAAAAAAAGCAGACTAGCGCAACTTCAAAGACACTTTTCTAATTTGCACTTACACCACAAACTATGAAAATCAACCAATAACACTAATAGACACAGAAATAGAACATATACACGAAACAATCACACAGGCAGCTGACATTTCTATTCCAAATCTTCATTTACATCAAGATACTCCTTCTTCCCTTCTCCCAAAACAACAAGACTTCTCTCGTGCTACGTCGCAAAACAACATCGTTTGGGCCTAGTACGGTGGGACCAATCACATCCCTACGAAACCACACACTCAACAGCCTTCTAGAAGACCACAATAGACACTGGAAATCTCTTATCACCACAACAGAAACAACACCGAATCAAATCTCCTCAAGAGTTTTGGAACAGAATACGAAAACTCAAAGGAATATAAAAAAACAGTCTTTAAATGGGCTAATTACGACAACACTCTACACCATAACCCACAAACATTGCCAACATTTTTCAAAACACTGGGAAGTATCTTTCACCCTCACCCCCCTCACCCTCTGGCGTGCGAAAACACTCAAATCGTCACACAACACATACAAAACAGACCCAGTCACTTCTTCCCAGAACAGATCATACACCTCCAATCGCTTTCCACACGACAACCTTCTCTCATACTCCCATAAATCGATACGAAGTCAAATTCCTCCTCCTCAGATCACCCAAATTAGCCCCCAGGTAATTCAGGGCATGGTTACCAGCTACTTACACATCTCCCTAACACAACACTATTAGAGCCATCAACTTCCTCTTCAACGTGGCACTACGCCTCTGACTTCTTTCCCGCGGCCTTCAAAACAGCAAACCACATATGAATACCTAAACCCAACAGATCCAACAGAGACCCCATGAACTACAGACCCATCAGCCTACTTGAGTCCATTGGGAAGACATTTGAAAGAATCACAAACAACAGACTTAGACAAAAACTTACAAACACAACCTACTCTCACACAAAACAGTTTGGCTTTCACCAACATCGCTCCACACAAGATGTAACTCAACATCATTACGAACTACATAAGAAACAACACGCGACATACAAAATGGACCGCACTCATCAAACAAAAGATGGTTGAAAAGCCTTTGAACACCGTGTGGCACGATGGATTGAGTAATAAACTAAGCACCCAATTCCAACTCCACGACCCCACCATTAAGCTTCTCTCTAACTATCTTAGCAAAAGAAAAACCCGAATCAAATACAGAAACACTACTCAAACTACTTCTTCCTCAATGCCGGTGTATCTCAAGGCTTCGTGCTGGCCCCTACTCTTCACACTCTACTCAAATGATCTTTCCAGTCCTATACACCCTGACTCCATCAACTTCTCCAATATGCAGATGATGTCACGCAGCTAATCAGTAGCCAGAACCTCACACACTTAATCAATAGAAACCACAGGAAATTAACCACGTTTCGCTCTAGGAGTTACAATGGAAGATTAAAAACAAATCCTTCAAAATCTAACAAAAAATATCCACTTTAATGTACGTCAGAGATACAACATAAGTAATGTTACCTACACTCCCGTATACACCGACATTTACCCATTTCCCATCTCAAACACCAACACTGTGCTGGGCCTAAACTATGATGTATACCCTGAGAATGAGCCGACATATTCCAGTCTAGAGCGGCTATTGCGAGACAGAGTTCGCGAAATTGTATAGATTTAGAGAAGGCGCAATTCAAGCCAACATTGCACCCAATTCCTTATAAAGCATTAATAGGATCACTTATCACTTATGCCCCTTCCAGCTTCTTGAACTCGGAGAGCCAACCCAACATCTGTGCACTCCAAATCATTCAGAACAATGCTCTACGTTGGGTTTTTAACATCAAATGGCACGAGTTCATCAGACACAGAACTTCACGAGAGAGTACGAATCCCTCCATTAAACATCTATTGGAGGAAATTGTTTGAAAGACAAGTAGAGCGATTTAAATACATCATAACTCACTGGATTGATTACTTCAACAATCTCCTGGCAATAGATCACCCAGGTACATGTTTAAATATACAACCTGAACAACATCCAGTGCTAATATATTAAAAACTAAAAATCACTATAGATCTTGCTGCTAAGTCCGTGCGGGGAACGCCTTGGTAAAATCAGTGTCCATCTGCCAAGATACGATCCATCTCCTCCTATATCCTTATTAAAAAGAAAATTAATAGATAAATAGATAAATGAATAATAATGGAAATAAATAGATAAATAAATAAATGACAAATAAATCTAACGAAAAGAATATCAATAAAAAAACAAATAGAAGAAAACAAACTCGCCCTCCACTTATTATCTCCTGCCCTACTTATTCGATTATTCCTATGCAAGCTGGTTAAGGCCTGGTCTTTCCTCCCTCCTAAAATTCACTTCCTCTAACAAATCTTGCTCTTCCCCCCCTTCCTCTCTTTTCCCGCTCTTCCTTGGAAGGGACTTTTTCTATCATCATTCCTCATCATCTCACCAAACTAGTATGGATTGGAGGGAACCTACAAAATTAAGCAAAGTTCTTTTGCTTCTCTTTACTTTTTCCGTGTTGATCCTGGCGTTAGTATTTACTGAAGATTCTGTGTCTGTATTATGTCATACAGAATCAACATGTACTATTCAGTTTCTAGGTCCACTGGTTTAACAAAGTTGGAGAGGAGCAACACTAGAGTTTCTGATGGACGCACTGTGTAAAACTTGAGTAGGGTAGACCGTAAGCGAGGTACGGCCTCCAGTAGTTTCAGTAAAATGATCGTAAGTGTAGGGTAGACCCTCCAGGCCCACTTAAACTGTGTCCCTCACGATGTGGACCCGCGGGAGGTCGTGAGAAGGGCGCCTGGTACTGCCATGGTGTCATATACATGAAGACACCAGAAGGACATGAGAAGGAAGAACCTGGAAAATGATAAACTTAGCAACTTCTTAAAGGCGAAGTCTTAATGAATACTGATGTGTGTGTGGTGGTGTTGTGAGGGTGATGGTGATGTGGAGGGTGGTGTTGATGTGAGGGTGATGGTGTGGGACAGACTGAACAGTGGTAGAAGGTGGTTGGCTTACATTGTTTGGAGTTGAGGAGTGTTGTCTGGTGTGGGACCGGATGATAATGATGATCATGTTTTACAATAATGTACAACTTTCAAGTGGTCCTCATGTTCTTCACGAATGTCACTTGTATTTAGATGTCGAACCCTAAACTTTATGTCCTTTAGATGAGCTAAGACTCTATAGGTCCAGAACATTTTTGGGGTCAAGTTTACGACCCTCACCTGTAGAGTTAAATTCCTGCGCCATTACCAAGAGTCCGGGAGCCACCGTAAAGGTTTGGTCGATTTTATTAGCCTGATCCGTGAAGGTTTGTAGTGGCTTCAAACTAGATTTCCTTGATCCTTTGATGAATCAATTGAGTCGTGCGATATTTTTCCGCTACAACTGATCTCTGGACCGCTGGACATGAAGGAGGGGACGCTATTATTCATACCGCAACACTTTATCAAGCCGTGTAAGGCGTGGAAGGATGCGTCTCCATTGACTTATGATATGCAGAGTTTATTGAACATTGGACATCAGACAGGTACTACTCCATTCATCATGATCAAAATAAATGTTGGTGCGAAGTACACTGGAGGATCTATACGGTTCAAACCTTTCTGCCAGGGCCATCGAGGCTAAGTGATGAGCCTTTAAAATTTTACATTTACTTAGGGGATAAAATTTTAAACGGAGTTCTTCTAATAATGAGTTTATTTATTCCCCACCATTAACGGGTGACTAAATCTTCGGCGCATTATGTCTGCCCTAAGATATGTTTTTTGAACGCCTTTACGACCGTAGCTGGTCTTTAAAAATTTGAACGGAACTAATTCACAATATTTTCGTGAAGGCATCAGTAATTACTAAGATGAAATCTGTAGCCTGCCATGGGACCTAGGAAAACCTCCTAAAAGTCCATATAAACTCTTTCCCAGGGGTAGAAGGTAAAGGAAATTTCAACACAGCTGCGGGGTAGTGGGACTTCCCTGTGTGTGTTACATGCGGGGCTCACTTAAAATATGATCTGTAATTTTTTCTGCAACTTGGGCAAAATACCTCAAACGATTTTTGCTTATAGCATTTATCTGCACCGGGGTGTGCGGTCTCCCCGGTGAATAAATGTGAAAACCCTTTCAAGAAATTCTGAAATTTAATGCTGTTGGAATTATTGTTTTTTTTTAACAACAGGCGAGCAGCACTCCAAAATTTTTTTCGCGTCCCTGCACAAGACTCCTCACGGGTGCTAAATACAATTCTCTGACTGGAACAACTTTTTGGGGCATCCAAGGAAGATCTTAAAACCCTCTGGGAAAATTCAAATGACGGACCCCCAGACTGGGTCTTTCACGTTGATGCTGTCTCAACCTCCTACAATCACCCACAGTGGCTGAAACCCCACTCTGCGGAGAGCGGCTCTGCAACTACATTGGAGAAAGCCAGAAAACAAAACGAAAATCTGGGTCAAGTACTTGTTTTAATTAGAAACCATTTCGAAACTTTCCTGTGGGATCTGTCTTTGAAAAATACCTAACAGTGCTCTATGATCGTAAAAAAACCTGTCATAGGGAAACCCCATCTATTATTCCATAAAATGTTTGAGTGCACAAACAACTGTAAGGCCTTCTAATTCGGTTATTTGAGTATTTCGATTCCGTCTTCCGAACATGAACGGCTCGCATAGGCTATGGAAAAAGTCTACCCTTATTTGATTTCTGCATAATAAAATCTACAAAAACCCTATTTACAAGCATCTTTTTGTTGTAAAACGAAGGGTTTCTCAAAGTTGGGAAATCGAAGGATAGGCCGCCTCGATCAAGTGTTTCTTGAGTTAAACGCACTGTCTTGGCCCCTGTAGACCACTGGAATGTAACTCCCTGTTTCGGAAGTGAAGTAAGGGGTTTTGCGATCTTCGCGAAATTAAACGAATAAATCTTAGATAATATTCTTCAAACCCCAAAGGAAGTATTTGCCCCCTTGTCTTTTTTGGAAGGACTGGGCATTTACAACTGTTTTGGGATTTTAAATGTCATCAGGTTGAATACCGTTTTCATCAAACGGCGTGCTCTAGTAATTAAATTTCTTGTTGTAGAAAGGAACATTTGGATAACTTGACTTTTAGGTTCTCATCCTTAAGTCGTAGGAAATACTCTCTAAAGACTTTGAGATGAGAAGCAATATCTGGAGACATGACAATTATATCAACAAGATAAAACCCCAACAAACTTTGCCCACAAGTGACGAAAATGTTAGTCTTAACCTTAGAAGGTGGGTCACCGTGAGAATGAGACCGAAGGCCATGATTGCATGTGAACTGCCAATGACCATCCTGGCGAACTGAACAAGTCCGGGGGCGGCTTTCCTCTGACAAGGGAATCTGCCAAAATCCGCTCCATAAATCCAAAGTTGAAAATCCCCTTTTTGATACCGAGGGTATGAAGAAGCTCTATACCACTGGTAAGGGAAACCCTCTTTCAAAGTGACCTTGTTGTTGATTTTTCTAAAAACTATGACTGGGTTTAAAAGTTCCGTCCTTTTTTCGGAACGATCCAGTTGTGGGAATTTTCCCTGGTGAACGTGATATTTTACTATAACCTTACGTCTTTCAACATGGGCCCCAACAAGTTTGGTTTGCTATGTCTCCTGTGGGGCGTGTGGCAATCGGTAGTCTGGGACGTCCCAAAGGAACGTGTGTTTTTTCCTCTAAGTTAATAATGTGAACATCCAAAATGAGTCTACCGAGTGGCTTCTCCCCGATAAGGGGCAATAGTAGACCTTTACTGGTTTTAAATAAGATCTGTTAACATGGTCAACATGGTTTGGTTAATCTACCCTTTGGGTATATGGGGAGGGGTGATGGGGGAGTGAAACAAACCGTGCACTGCTGGAGGGGGGGGAGAAGGGTGGTGGGGTTTTTTTAATGGATGTGAGACCAGACGGATATTAAATCATGCAATCCCCGTCCTGAAATTTCCGACTTCAAAAAGGAGAATTCCAAAGCTGGGCCCACTCGGAGAGGACAGGAGTGGGGGGCCCGTATTGGCAATGTAATGGGACCTCTCAAACTGGGGTCTCTGAATAGAGGCGGTTTCCCCATGAAACCCCGTGACAGTTAGTGAGGAAGGTCAGAAACTACCTTTGCGAGATCACCCTGAATGTCTAAGTTCATGATCATTCGCAGTCGGAAAGTGAGAGAGGAACTTCGTTAAAAGTGTTAATGCAGAGTCATGTTGGTTTTCATTTACCCCGGGCCAATGTGAGAAAAGTAAAAAAGGTTTGTTTCCCTGAGAGAAAGGGGAGCGTGTATTAATGACTCTGATGAGTAGAATCTTCTCTGAAATGGCAGGAACTATTATCAAACAAAACCCCTGATAAATGGAAAATCTTAGTTTTTGGCCCCCCATAGAGTGGCGTCTAGAAAAAGTTAGCAGGAAAAGTTACAACGAAAATGAAGGGGGGGCGGTCAGCCAAATCGCATATGCGAATGTTCTTTTAATGTGCCCCTTTTGTCGAGATTATTCCCTTTGAATCTTGAAGGGAGGGTAAAAATGAGCATTGAAACAAGTTTAGTGCGCCCCCTAATGGTTTTAATAAAATCATAAAGAATGACATCTGCTTCCGTGCCGCTGTCTAGAAAGATTGTGATTGGCTTCTCCTGGAAAGAACCCACTAAATCGAAACTTGTAATGTGAAGAAAATGGGCGAAAGAACGAAAATGTCATAAGAGTTCCTTATGTGATGGAGTCTTGTCATGAGCGAGCAGATTGTCAGTGTTGATAATGACATGATTAACCTGTGTTCGGTGACGTCCGTCTAGCAAAATTGCTCGACATTCCCTAAAGTGTTTTCTACTTTAAATATGATATGAACACCGTTTGGGTGGTTTTGGGGCCAAAGCGGGGGGAAAGGTCGCCTGAGTCTGACGGGAAAAGGAAATCATGACGGGGGCCCAAAATTTTGTACGCCCGGAGGCTGTGAGGGGACATGGGTCGTTGACTGCGTTTGTTTTTCTGGTCGAGGCTCACGTGAAAATTTGAGTCCCATTTTAAGGACCCACATTCGTTTTATGTCCTTTTTTGGGCCCAAAACCGGAAGAAAACTTACTTTATGTGAGGGGTTTTCATCACTGAATCGCGAAATTTGACCATGAGAAGAATGTTTGTTTTTGACCACTAAAATGTTAGTCACATTTGGGAAGCCGACACCTCCCCAGTCTTGGTGTTGGAAAAAAACCCAAAATTTTTTTTGGGAGAAAAATTTCCAAAAATTTTTGTTACTGACCCCAAAATAAAAGGGTCAAATTTTCCCTTTTTAAGTAACCGCGTCTTACGCCCTTTGGAGGTCGGGTCCTTGAAAATGAAGTTATGTGTAATAAACGCATGAATGTTTGTACAGAGTTTCGGGGGATTCACAGGGGCCAAATATCCAGGGTAAGATTAAAGCCTGCCTAACTAATCTCTTTTCTTCCATTAAGGTATTTCCCATGTTTGGGGACTGACGTATAAACCCAAGATTTTGGGTGTTAAAGGCACGAAAAAGGGAAACGTGTAAAAAACTACTGAAATGTTTCCCCTCAAAAAAACCCGGGGGGAAGTAAAAAACTTTTTAAAATTTCCCTTTCCCCCAAGATGTACGGGTTTCCCCCAATTTCATCTAAAGTATAGACCAACCCTAACTTAATTTTTAGGCTGGGGGAAATTTCAATGATTTTTTTTAAAAACAGCCGATATAAGCTCTGTCTCCGGGAATCCCCAAATTATGTTCACAATGCCCTTCTGCTTTTCCCAATTTCCCACTGATCAAAATTTTTCCCGTTTACCATCAAAAAACCTCGTGGGGTTTTCCCTAGCTTTTTTTAGGGTTAAAACGGTTTTTATTGAAGGATTTTTTTGGGGAGGTGGCGGGGGAGGTGGGTGTGGGTTGGAAAACGTGTAAAAGGGGTTTCTGGGGGTCATAGTTCACCAGAATCTGTCAAAACAACTTTGTGTGACGCCCACCATTTTAAAAGGGCCCGGGTTCCCCTTTTATAAAAAGGGGAAATTTCTGGGAAAATTCCTAAGTACATATAAACCTTTTACGATTACCGAAATGGAAAAATCTTGGGACATGTAATACAATCTTTTCTTTAAAATGTTTAAGGGGAATAATCCTCTCCAAAAAATCAAAAAACAAGAACACTATTGTCCTAAAACCAAAATACCTAACCTAATAAAATTTTTTAAAATATTTTTACCCGAAAAAAAGGCAATAAAAATGGGGATAACAATAAAAACATAACAATACAAGGGTTCCGTATGTGAAAGTAAACATCATGAAAAAAACAGTAACAAAGTATGAAAACTAGGAATTAAAATTTCAAGAATAACTAAAACCCTTAGATTAATTTTTCTAAACCCAAGGACGAATAGTCCTATTACCCAAAAATATAAAAATATATATATAATTTATATAAAATATATATAATATATATAAAAATATATAAAATATAATATATAAAATATATTTTATTATAATAAATATATGCTGCATAAATGCCATTTTTACAAAGGCAAAGGATAAGAGTGAGTGCTCAAAATTTCAGAGGTATAAATTTGTTTTAGTATTCCTGGTAAATTTTAAAGGGAGGGTATTGATTGAAAGGGGGAAGGCCCTGTACAGAGCATCAATTGGGGGAAAAGCCGTGTGGGTTTTAGAATGGTAGAGGATTGTGGATCAGGTTTTTTCTTTGAAAAATTATGTGAAAAATACTTTTGAAAAGAAAAAGGATTTGGGAAAGTAGGGATTTATGGATCTGGAGAAAAAGGGAAAATGATAGAGTTATAGAGATGCTCCCGTGGAAGGTAAATTTAAAAATAAAAAGGGGTGGGAGGAAAGTTTTAGAAGCAGTGAAAAGTTTTTTTCAGGAATTTAAGGGATGTGTATTTTTAGGAAGAGGGGGAAAAGGGAAATTTGGTTTTCAGTTAATGTGGTTTGCGGCAGGGGTGTGGGTGTCTCCCCTGTTTTTTTAAAATTTTTTTATGGATTTTGGGGGGTTTTGGGGGGTAAAAAGCAAGAGGGTTTTTGGGAAAAGGGGGGGAAGTAAATGAAGTCTTTGGGAGGAACTTGGGAAGTGAGTCAGTTGTTTTTTCGCTGATGATAAAAACGCTGGTGGCTGATTCATGTGAGAAACTGCAGAAGCTGGACTGATTTTTTGGTAAAGGTGTGTTTAAAAAAAATTTAAAAAGGTTAAATGGAATAAGAGCAAGGTTTTTTAGGTACAGAAAGGGTTTGAGGGTCAAGTAAATTGGGAGGTAATTTTAAAAGGAAAAAACTGGAGGAAGGGGAAGTGTTTTGGGAATATCGGGAAAGGGGAAACTGGCGGGGATGGAACCAGGAAAGCGGAAGTGGATCATGGGGTTGGGGGAGGGGCAAAATTTCCTGGGGGCCTTGAAGAATTTTGTGGAAGTCGAAAAAAACATTATCTGGGAAAGAAAAAGGGGGGATTTTTAAAGGGAAATTGGTTCCAACAATGTTGTATGGTTGCGAGGGGGGGGCTATGGATAGAGTTGTGCGCGGGAGGATGGTTTGTGTTTGGAAATGAGTGTTTGAGGACAATGGTGGTGTGAAGGGGGTTTTTGGATCGAGTGAGTAACGAAAGGGGAAAAAAAAAAAAAGAAAATGTGTGGAAATAAAAAGGCGTGGGTTTTGAGAGGGGCGGGAAGAGGGTTTTTTTTGAAGGGGTTTTTTGGGCACAGGGGGGAGAGAATAAAAGGAGGAAAAAATTGCCCAAAGAGGATAAAAGTGTCGGGGGTGGGGGGAAACCCGGGGAGAAGGGGGGCCCCCAAAATTGGGGGGAAAATGGAGTAAAAAAGATTTTGGTGATGGGGGCCGAACATGCAGGAGGTAAAAAAGGAGGGCAAGGAATAGAGTAAATTTGGGGAGCGATGTGGTATCCCGGGGGTTGGGACTCTGTCAGTGGATTGAATCAAGGAAATGGAAGGTCGGGGGTAAACCATGGAAAGCGGGGAGGTATGTAAAATTTGCGTGTGGGGGACGTATTATTCCCAGGGTTAGGGGGGGGGTTTGGGCCATTTCTTTGGGTCTTTTTCCCCTTTTTTGCGCCACCCTCGAAAAACGGGGGAGACAGCCCACAAAGAATAAAAAAAAAAAAAAAAAATATATAAAGTCTATATCTATAGACTAGGGACTAGTAACACACAAACGGGAAACATAACCTCACAGAGTGAACCCCTTTTTTACACAGTTTTTACTGAATGGGAGGTTCCCTCGCTTTGGGCCCTCCCCGGGGTGGCGTTAAACGGGTGGGGACTGTGCAGAGAGCGGCTCGCTGGGGTGTACGAGGGGGAGACGTGGGGCGAGTAGCGGCTCGGGTGAGTGTAGCGAGTTGGAGAAAGGTGCAGGAAAATAGGGCTGGGTGGGGGTAGCGAGGGGGGGAGAAAGTGTGCAAAAAGAAGGGGGGCTCGCTGAGTGTTGCGAGGGGAAAAAATTTTGCAGAGAACGGCTCGCGGGTGTAACGAGGTGAAATGGTTTCAGAGTAGGGCTTTGCTGGGTGAAACTAGGTGAAAAACGTGGGGGCAGATAGCGACTCGCTAGCAGGAAAGTTGAGTGGGGCGAAAAAAGGGCTGGACCACGCGAAGCTGAAAGTCTGGGGGTGTCGCCACGGGTGATGATGACGCGTCTCTTTGGGGGGTTGACAAGATTTCCCCCACGTTTGGGGGTTGGGGAAAGGAAAGGCTGGTCCTTTCTTGACACGTCTGGATGTGATGACAACACCCACGGCGGTGGCGCTGTCTTGAGCCCCCTTTCAAGCGACACAGTGTCAGCAATGCCAAAAAAAGAAAGTATCTTCAATGCATTTAGGGAAGGGGGTGGAGCACGTAGCCGGCCGTGGGGTTTCCCCCCTTAAAAAACCACAGGGGGGAGCACCAGGACTGTGTCAGGGAGGCTTGTATGACGCGCCCCCAACCCGAAAGTAAAAAATATAAGTAGGAAAGTGACGGTCGTGTGGGGGTCACGTGGGTTTTTTACGTCCAAATTGGGCCCCCATTTTGTAAGGTTTAGTTGATAGGAAGGAAATTTAGGGCTTCTTCGTCGTGGTACTCAATGAAGATCGGGAGCCTTTTTTAGACCCTTTTTACAACAAAACGTTACGCCATCTGTAGTACTCGGGGGTATTTTCCCTTTGACCCCATTCCCAACACTCTATGAACAGTGGGGAGAAGCGGGCCCCGTATGGGCCCCAGGTCACACTGGCAGGGGGTTTTAAAGGAATTTCCCTCAACAAACCCTTTCAACAACCGGGTTTAAAATAACAATCACTCTTTACTGTGTTCAAATAACAAAAATCAGCTCTTACGGTTCAAACATCCTGATTTAAAAGTAACCCGTTGGGGGAAAGGGGGCCCCTGG
>NC_092293.1:6983815-7116315 GCF_036320965.1 Panulirus ornatus
ATAATGAAATCAATATGGTGTGGTGTGTGTGTGTGTGTGTGTGTTGTGTGTGTGTGTATGTGTTGTGTGTGGTGTATGTGATTGTGAGGTAGCGATACACAGACTATATAAGAAAGACAGGAAAGCTGGAGTAAATCCTCGCGTGGAGCACTTGACGGCTTTAATTGTGCGCCCGTTGTCACAGACTGAGGTACTAATTACCTTGCGCTGTCTGGCTTTCTGTTGAAAGAAACTTTACAGTGAGTTTCAGTTAGAAAAAAGAGAAAAGAAAATAATCAAAAACTTGTTTTCATGTTTTTCCCAAGGATAAAGTATTGTACGCACGACATCCAAGACAACTATGAGCAATAACAAATATAGGTAACAATAAACACAAGTTAGGACAAATCATCTGACGGTTTCATCAACAATCAGCCATATCAACCAGACATATTTCATTCTTCAACATTAAAGCAACATATTTACATACATATCCTGTAATTGGTCCACGTAAGCCTAATGATCCTGATGAAGTAATTATGCTGATAAGAGATGATGGGAAATACTCTAACAATAATGAGCTTGAAAACAAAGTTAATTAGCATAAGTGACTCGTCAATAAGTAAGCTCAAGAATATTTTTTACTTTAATTACAAAACTGTAGGTATTGGAGAAATATGGTATGTACTTCCTGATATCTAAAACCTTCGCCTTTATCTTTGTTGAGTTTGTAGAAAAATGTGGTTGTTTGTTATCTATTTGCCTTGGATTTATCCCATCCTTGTTTTGCTGCAACATAATTTGATGTCTTACTTTGTATTTCCATAGATTATTATATTTTTGAATGTTAGTGCTTGTTCTATTGGTGTCATAAACTACATAATCTTATATAAGCATACACTTTATTCATAATTTGCATATATTATTTTCTTTGCCTTTTATCTTAATAATGTAAGATGTAAAATCTATGATTTTAATCTCCTATTATACGTTAATCTGTTGTTGGATGGACAGCCAAGTCTATATGCCATTTTCATGTATGAGAACTTCAATATTTTCTAGTTCTCTTTCTCTTTTCTTTACTTATATTATCTGAGCCTTGCATTTTTTTCATTGTATTTTATTGTTTTTGTGTGATATTTTTATATCACATATTACATGGGCAACATCTTTGGTTGGTTTCATCTTTGTGTTACGGGAATTTTGTTGTGTGTATATATTGTTATCCTCGTCTGGTATTTAGTTTTGTTTATTCCTTATTTTCACACTAAGTTAAGAGAAATTTCTCCCATTTACCCATTACTCACCAGTACCATCAGTTCTGTATACTAATATTAAACACAGACCACCACTACGCCATACCGTGTTGTGATGAGACCTGAGGTCAGGTTAGCCTCGCCATAATTATTGGCATAATGATTCATCTCTGATGATGATGATGCGCCACTCACTCGCACTGTCCGAAAACACACTTCACTCCAAGGACTGACACAGCCACACACACACACACACACACACACACCAGCTTCTGAGTAACTTAAACATGGAGAAGAGAAGGCAATATGAACCTGAACATTGTGATAAAGATACTGGCTTCTGGGATCACGTTGTCTTGTGTGACGAAAACACGTTTACTTCTGACTGACGCTTCCAGAAATACTGGAGTGTGACGGTTAACATACTCTCTCTCTCTCTCTCTCTCTCTCTCTCTCTCTCTCTCTCTCTCTCTCTCTCTCTCTCTCTCTCTCTCTCTCTCTCTCTCTCTCTCTCTCTCTCTCTCTCTCTCTCTCTGTATTAGACATTCCCACCGCACTGGTGCAGGTTTAGGTTATCAACTAAGAATATGATCAATTCTTTATCAATAACAGATTACTGCCCTGGCAGGTCAGGAGGCCAGGGTCGAGTGTGTCATAACATGGTAGAGGTTCAGAATAATCTTTTAGTAACTGTACATATCTTGTGGTATCCATTAGTATTTTGTCTACACGGTTATCATGATAAACTTTAAATTCAGATAGATAATATAAAACATGTACATATACACTTGTAGATATATCTATATGCATGTAAATGAGGCAGATTAATGTGTTATGTACTTAAAAATGCTACTGAAAGCTTAAAGATTCCGGTAAAAAACATAATGACTGTTGTGATAAATTTCTTTTTTTTTTTTTTGTAATAAATGTGTATTGTGCTGCATTTTGTGGCCGTCACAGGGCCAAGATCGTTCAGCCAAAATCCGTTAAGGTCTGGAAGAAGTGATGAAAGGCGTTGAGAATATATATTTATTAATGGTTACAAAACACAGACTATGTTCTCCTCTTGGTGTCTAAAAGATGACCCAACACAAGACGACTACTTTAAGATCAAAGTTTCTAGACATTTAACAAATTATTTCCTATTACGTACCTTTTCTCTCAGCATCATTTTTCTGGTTTACTTCGAAGAACTGCCATGTACTACCTAATATGATCATTCAGTATAGATGTTTCCTGAATGATCTTCAACAACGCGTTGTATAACTCTGTTGTTGACATTATTTCGTGTAATGGATCAAACATTACAAAGTTGTGTCCATCCACACAGGTGTTACACGTCCCAAGTAGAGATAATTCCTAGATATGGCGTCTGTCTAACATAGATATATTATCTGTTAATATTTGTATAATATTCCCCTGCTGGACGGTACTTAAGAGTTTCGTATTAAAGTTGATCAGTTGTAAGTGATCAAGCATTACAAAGGTGTGTCCATTACCACAGGTGCTACTGATCCCGGGTAAAGGTATTTCACCATCTTTGTATCTTTAACCTTTCTAGTTATAGATGTTTCATCCTTGATTCCAGCCTTACAATCGATTTTTCCTCCTTATCCTTATCATATAATTAGTCAGCTGAGGTGCAAAACACGCTTTTCAGTCCAGCCACTTTACTGCGTTTCTCAAATGATATCATTGAAATGGTGTTACCGGACTCCAACTGTAAGTAGTTACACCTGGAGTGACAAGTCACCATCGGCAAGGCAAGTAATCTACGAGTAACTGAATTGGTCTTGGCTGTGACTTGCCCTTCCATTATTTATATATATATTAAAATGTGACAGTAAGAATCAAAAGCCAGAGGAGGAGGAGCAGTACACATTGCTCATGATGTTTATGTATTGGTTTTACATCTTGACTAATAATTACACCTACGTCTTTCTCCTTCCTTGATAGTTCTATTTCTAAATCTTATGATGATCCTCTAATTTGCCTGCTATGTGCACAAGGTATATCATTTTGCGTATACCTACAGTGAATATCACTGGCCACCATTGTACACTGTACAACGAGACGCTGGTCATCTTTCTGCAGTCGTCTTGCGTCATCGTACCAGTTGATAATGTTGGCTGATTTTGCCATCGTGAAATTGCTTTTAGTAATCAGTGTCTCTTATAGATATCAAATATCAGGAATATCTATCAAACTCGTAAACACAATTTGACAACATGTGCGAAAAATCGGATATAAGTTTCAAGGATTTTTCTGAAGAGAAGTATAGAACATGCACATATCATATCTATTGTATCACATATCAGTTCACCAGATAAAGACACTGTTATAACATATCATGAAACTAATATTTGTCCTGATTCATGTACAAGGACCATCTTCTACACATGACCAATATTTCACAACCATCACAAAATGATTCACTGGTAAAGCCAGTGTATGTAATGTCCTTCCTTTTCCTCAGCTCATTAGGCATTTTCCGTGACCCAACCTATATGTTATTTGTCCCCTCATTTGTGACCTTGTAGTTGTTGTACGGTGGAGTAATGCTTGACTTGCTGTACTGAGGGACAGACACACTGACACAAGCCATGTTGTAGTTGTTGTACGGTGGAGTAATGCTTGACTTGCTGTACTGAGGGACAGACACACTGACACAAGCCATGTTGTAGTTGTTGTACGGTGGAGTAATGCTTGTCTTGCTATACCGAGGGACAGACACTCTTCCTAAATATTCTTATAAGTTCAGCTCATAAAAGATATATATGACAAATAAAGCCAGATAACAGTGTGTCATAAGACCAGATCCCCTGCCAAGCTGGGACTTGGCCAAACATAAACAACCACTTTCTTATAGACGATTAGTCAAGGTTCTGGGTCGAGCACCAGGATCTATTGACTTCCGTCCGACATAATATATTTTCTCTGATCCTTCATCATCACCACACTCCCGGCAACCATCAATAAACCCTTCCCAAATTCCTCACTTCCTTATAAACTCGTCCCTGTAGTCAACAATTAAGAAACCTAAACCGACCAAAAAGCATTACGTTGTTCAACAATGTAAACCCCAGCTAGGGTGAGCCTTAGACACTCTTACGGTATATTGTGATGGACGAAGGATTTACCACCCTAGTAATGTATTACACATTTACTTATTCTAACAACCTATCACTGATTATCGTTAAATACATATGGCAAAAATATGTTTTACTTGTGGACTTCTAGTGAAAATACATGGGATATTGTATGCAAGCTAAACATTTGATACGATAATGAATAAGATTTCATAACTTTTCTGGAGCACAAGGTACACAAATATATGTAACGTGATATCGTTAAGATTAACATATCTAACATAAAGATTTCTATTTTGCAGATAAATGTTTTACATGTAGAAATCAATAATGTTTTCAATAACATAAAGATAATTGCGTCAGTATCTATGTTGCTGACTTTTTATCCGGGTTTTACACACTGTAGAAAAGTATTGTTTAGAGAAGAGTAATGTAATTATTATCAACACAAGGTTCAAGGAATCTAAGTTATGAGTTTCTACTCTTCAAAATGTTATCATCATCCTCTGAGAAAACTTTGAAAAAACAGACTTTTATTTTGTGTGATGAGAACTAATGACAAATTATTTACGTTTTTCTCAAGAATATTCTTTATTTATTAAATGAAAGTATTTTGTTAGATAAAAAATTTACATCAGTAACAACGAGAGATAAACAATCAATATTCATAAACTTTATCTTTGATGAATTAAAGTTCATCAAATGACAGATGAGAACTAATGAAAGATTATTTACGTTTTTCTTAAGAATATTCTTTATGAGTCAAATGAAAGTATTTTGTTAGATAAAAAACTTACATCCTTAACAACGAGAGATAAACAATCAATATTCATAAACTTTATCTTTGATGAATTAAAGTTCATCAAATGAGAGATAAAGATTATTATATACAATTTCCAACAATCTTATTGACATCATAAAACCAAATATGATTAATAAATTTTTCAAATCATCAAAAGTAAAAAGAAGAAGCCGTCCGGAGGTGACTTGTTACTCCCGGTGTAAATACTTATAGGCGGAATCCGGTAACACCTCTTGAATAGCATGTGGAAGACAGAGTAGAGTGGCTAGGCTGTGGAGCATGTTCTCCACTTCAACTGACTAATGATATGTTAAGACAACACAAACCACTTACATCCATTGTGAGGATGGAATCAGGGATGAAACATCTATAACTAGAAAGGTTAAAGATACAAAGATGATGAAATACCTTTACCTGGGATCAGTAGCACCTGTGGCAATGGACACACCTTTGTAATGCTTGATCACTTACAACTGATCAACTTTAATACGAAAGTCTTAGGTATTGTCCCTCAGGAAAACTTTTTATAAATATTTATAAAACACATATATATGTTAGATATACACTATCTCTAGAATATATCTTTACCTGGGACGTGTAACACTTGTGTGGATAGACACAACTTTGTAATGCATGATCCATTACACGAAATGAACTTCACTAACGAAGAGTTATACAACGCGTTGTTGGAGAACATTAATCAAATACCTATACAGAATTTTTATGTTAGATAAGAGGCATTTATTACAAGTGAACATAAGAAATGATGAAAGAAAAGGACGTAGATGTAGATGTTTTATTAAGAGATGAAATATTCCTGCCTTAAATGGTCTCTCTTATAATTGATTTTCTGTTAGATAGAAACATGCTAATGTAATCTGTTCCTTATGATGATAAATGTTTATGTTTTTAAAACGTTTTTATCATGTCTTAAGGATTCTGGCTTACAGACCTTGGTTCTGAACAACCATTATAATGCAACACAATACATATTTATCATAAATAAATCATTTATCACAATAACCATTATGTTTGTACCAGATTCTTTAAGTCCTCAATCACGTTTGTTAATATATAAGAAATTCTTTCTCCACATTTCAATGCATAACATATATCTACACGTGTGGAAATATATGTATATGTTTTTATATTTTTTTCCTCATCTTTTCTAATCAACGTACAAGGTATATGTCTAAAGAAAATACTGGATAAAATCCAAAGTTATGTGTGTATGTGTGTGTGTGTGTGTGTGTGTGTGTGAGCACATATAGTAAAGGTTAAGGGACGGGACAACACGAGTGTACAACTCTCTCCCGTAATACACAAATAGTAAACACACACACACACACACACACACACACACACACAGCGGCGCCAGGCTGGAGGCGGGGCATCGTGACGTCACAGGCAAGTCCCTCCCCCCGCCAGATCCAAACATGTGTTGTGTCTGGTGATGGCGGTTCAAGATTTCCCACATTTATATTGATCTTTACATTATCATCCACTCCCAAAGTCACCTGGCATTCTTGTGTTTCAACAACAGACGTGATATATGCAACACCAGGCAAACATTGTACCATTATCTGATAGGTTAATTGGTGCACAATCAAGAACCAGTGAATTTCATCGCCGCCATAAGTAAGTAAGGAAGGTGACTTTAATGATGATAAATACGACCTGGTATGGCTGTGTCTACACACTACCGCCATCTGGTCAACATTGTACATACCAACATTTATTAAACTCTGACATTCTAACAAATTGTTTCAAAATTACTCCCACAAACGCGAACTTAAAATCCATCCATTCAACTCCGTCATTTATTCAGGAACATTTAGTATTCGAGCGTTATCATTTCAGCTGCGTTATTTGATCAGAGACTTTTAAACTACATTATATAAAGACCAACCTTGAAAGTATGTCATTTAAACGAAAATTTGTGCAAAGCGTCATTGAAACTCAAACTTTTGATCCCGTCAATAACTTTAAAATTCTCTCAAACAACTGCGAACTTTTAAACTCCGTCAAATTGCAGCTTTTTCAGGAAATGTCTCATTTAATTGAAAAAAATTATAGTCACTTAATTCAAGGATATCCTTTGAAGTCTGTCTTTATATAATGAACCATCAAACTCCGTCTCTGGAAATAAACATAAGCTTTAGTTCAGTTACTGGAAAGGAAGTTTGTACATTCTATTGAAGTCCATCACTTAACGCGAACTTTTAAATGCTTCCATTTAGCTGGGCCATTCATTCCTTGGCTAACATTCATAATATGGCCTTTTAAACTCTGTGTCTACGATGTTCTGTTCACCGTTGTCTACAGTATCGAGATAGCACCAGGAACATAAGATAATGCTTCATACCCTCACATACATTCCTTACCTGTCATATGTAATGCAACGAAAACACAGCCCACAGTCCACAACCAGGCCCTACAACCCTGTCCGTGGTTTACCCCATTTGATTCATATGTCCTGCTTCAGTTCACTGATAGCAGGTCGTCCTCTGTAAATCACATCGCCCAGGTTCACTTTATCCTATACACGCCTCTCACGTGACCTTGAGCATATTCAGGCCCTGATCACTCAAACTCTTGTTCACTTCCTCCATCCATCTCCAATATGGTCGCCCTATTCTTGTCCTCTACACTTCTGACACATGTATCCTCCTTTAACCTCCCCTCACTCACTCTCTCCAAATGTCTAAACCATTTCAGTACACCTTCTTCAGCTCTGTCAACCATGCTCTATTCATCATCACACATCTCTCTTACCCTATCATTACTTACTGGATCAACCCGCGTCACACCACATGTTGTCCTCAGACATTTCATTTTCAACACATTCACTCTATCATCAAATCTTCCTCATACTGTCTCTACCTTCACCGCCGACTGACATCACTGTTCAAACTCAGGAATGTCTATACCATATTTATTGTACCTGAGCCGCGCCCCAGCCAGGTCCTCCTGACTAACTAGAGCCACACACACACACACACACATGCACCAGCTGGACACAATACAGAACACAACACACACAATCCTCCTGGGTCCATCTCACACCACCTACCAAGATGTGCTCATCTGGCTGACCACGTCCACCTCCTCCCCCCACCAACACCACCAGCTAACCCCCTGCACCCCATCACCTCCACCCCCGGCACAATGACCTCTCTCTCTCTCTCTCTCTCTCTCTCTCTCTCTCTCTCTCTCTCTCTCTCTCTCTCTCTCTCTCTCTCTCTCTCTCTCTCTCTCTCTCTCTCTCTCTCCTCATCCCCCCGCACCGCCGTTCGTCAGTACACTCGACTTGTACCAATCACAGCTGGAACACAGAGATATAAGACCAGTCCTATACCTGTTATTGTGAACGTCATCAACAATCCAGGAACAAGTACACAAGCTAAGCAAGTAAACTGCTGCTCAGTTTTCCACTTATCGACTTAGTTAAGACAAACAAAATATCACCAGGTGTACCACAGTGGTGTGTGCCCGACTGACTCAGTAACATCATTACTGGAACTCCACCAGAGTTTGTGTTGTCGCTTACCCCTCCGGAGCCACAGTCGACCGACCTCACATAAATAGCAATTGATAGTTTGAGGAAAATAATGATTCCTGCCTTAAAGGTCAATAGTGAGGAATGGTCGGTCTTCAAGATTATTGCTCTGATGTTAACAAACATGGCCAAGTGAATCTTGTCATTTGTAGTAGAAACGTTAATTCTATTATGGAAGTGAGCAATGGAAGGAGTGATGCAGATTGATCAGGTGGAGGAAGTAGGTGAGGTAAGGTGTGGTGGTCAGTCACACCATTTACATGTTGGTCACAGGAAGAGTTTAGTAAACACTATCGTCTCTCACAAGAATGAACCAGGTTTGTTCTGGAGAAGATAAGAGGGAGGCAGGGAGGAAGAGGCTGCCTAGATGGAAGAGGTCAATTATGGTAAGATTACTGGAATGATTGACATTATTATATTTGATGTAGGAATAATGAGCCTCATAGTTTGCCTGATCTTCGTAACGTTCATCACGATCACTTTATGTAATAACTCACAATGATATATAATCTCCACATCTCACTCCCTCACTCATACTCTAGTTCTTTAATATAACACCAGTGCAAAACATAATGGCTCAGTAACCAAAGATATTAGCGCTGTGTGCCTTAATTACTAATTCATCCTCATTCTTAATAAAAATAACAAGAACATTCATCTATCGAGGCTTCTAATGAATCTAATAGTCTATCAATGATGACATTTATATTCATCTTCCTTCAACCTTCTGAAATGTTAATCTTCTTTCATGTCTGACCTTAAAATCAGTTCAGGTTTTGCCACACTAAAACATTAAATTCATCAACTTGTTATTTTCAACTACTTTCCCATTCCAACTGAGTGGAGCAAGACAACCCTTTTATATTGAAGGATAAATTATGAAGGTTCACTTCTCTACTCTCGTCCCAAGCCTCTCTCTCCTGTCCTGCCTGACTCTCGTCCCAAGCCTCTCTCTCCTGACCTGTCTGACTCTCGTCCCAAGCCTCTCTCTCCTGTCCAGCCTGACTCTCGTCCCAAGCCTCTCTCTCCTGTCCTGCCTGACTCTCGTCCCAAGCCTCTCTCTCCTGTCCAGCCTGACTCTCGTCCCAAGCCTCTCTCTCCTGTCCTGCCTGACTCTCGTCCCAAGCCTCTCTCTCCTGTCCAGCCTGACTCTCGTCCCAAGCCTCTCTCTCCTGTCCAGCCTGACTCTCGTCCCAAGCCTCTCTCTCCTGTCCAGCCTGACTCTCGTCCCAAGCCTCTCTCTCATGTCCAGCCTGACTCTCGTCCCAAGCCTCTCTCTCCTGTCCAGCCTGACTCTCGTCCCAAGCCTCTCTCTCCTGTCCTGTCTGACTCTCGTCCCAAGCCTCCTCCGTCTGTCCTTCCTTTTTCACATAAAGTCTCTCTCTCTTTCAAATCCTCACTTTCCTCACAAGCCTATCTCATGTTCAGACTCCCTCATCCCAAGCCTCTCTCTCTGCTACAACCCAACCCTCATCCCAAGCCTCTCTCTCTGGTACAGCCCAACCCTTATCCAAGCCTCTCTGGTACAGCCCAACCCTCATCCCAAGCCTCTCTCTCTGGTACAACCTAATCCTCATCCCAAGCCTCTCTCTCTGGTACAGCCCAACCCTTATCCCAAGCCTCTCTGGTACAGCCCAACCCTCATCCCAAGCCTCTCTCTCTGGTACAACCTAATCCTCATCCCAAGCCTCTCTCTCTGCTACAACCCAACCCTCATCCCAAGCCTCTCTCTCTGGTACAGCCCAACCCTTATCCCAAGCCTCTCTGGTACAGCCCAACCCTCATCCCAAGCCTCTCTCTCTGGTACAACCTAATCCTCATCCCAAGCCTCTCTCGCTGGTACAACCCAACCCTCATCCCAAGCCTCTCTCTCTGGTACAGCCCAACCCTCATCCCAAGCCTCTCTCTCTGGTACAACCCAACCCTCATCCCAAGCCTCTCTCTCTGGTACAACCCAGCCCTCATCCTAAGCCTCTCTCTCCTTCAAAGTCTCACTCTCCGGCCAAACATCTTGTGTTCAGCCTCTCTCATCCCGAGCCTTTCTCTCCTACAAAGCCTCACTCTCATCCCAGGCCTCCCTCTCCCTCCCTCCGTATCAGCGGTATTTAAACATTTTCAGCGTTGCAGGTCCACATGAATTTGGGGAAGAATTAGAGAAATTATGGAACTCTTTATAATGTGTCCCATTATCACAATGTTGCTTGAAATCTTACAATTGCACGCGCCGGGCTACCACAATAACCGCCACCTGATTGCCACTCTCCTGGAGGAGGAGGAAGAAGCCGATGTTGTGATAGTAAACATCACATGATGTATCACTAATGGTCATAAGATCAAACATCATGGCTACACATCCCGACAATCACCAGACTGTGTGTGGCACAGCACGAAGGACGGAGTCGCCCGCCAGTCTTGTACGAAGCACAATACAATATCTCACTACTTCCTGCCGCTTTCAATACTTTCTATCAGTCAAGATACTCACACTACGTACGTACGTACACTGTTCTATTATCCTTTGTACATCTTCACTACTGGCGTTTTGGACCTTATCTGAATGAGTCAGACCAAATGGTTATCAAGGACACAGAACACATTACACTTGTCCACTATCTTTGTCTTTCATACTTTATCTTTCATACTAACTCGCCATTATTAAACGAAAGTTCATTTGGGAACTTATCGTGTTTCATTTTCTCCGTGGACTCATAGGAATATATATATATATATATATATATATATATATATATATATATATATATATATACGAACTAAGTGCCTATGAACGAGCACTCTCATGAAACATACAAACCTCCAACAGCCAGGATCGAACCCGGGACCCCTGTGCAACGGGTGGGAGAGCTACCGCTAGGCTATGATCGCCCTGATAGGGAAATAACTATTCGAATACTATGTACTCGAATGCCTTTGACCTGAAATGTAAGTTCAACCCAGTAGGCCGACCCTGCACTTAGCTTGAATCCTTTTGTGTTCACTATAATCTTCTTTACTACATCTCCTCTTCTTAATCCCTTTATCTTCACTATGCAAGGCTTATTATAATCTTCACTACAACCTCTTCAGGGGGTTGATGAAGATGAAGAAGTAAGAGTATTAGTGAAAGAGAAGAGAGAGGCATTTGGACGATTTTTGCAGGGAAAAAATGCAATTGAGTGGGAGATGTATAAAAGAAAGAGACAGGAGGTCAAGAGAAAGGTGCAAGAGGTGAAAAAAAGGGCAAATGAGAGTTGGGGTGAGAGAGTATCATTAAATTTTAGGGAGAATAAAAAGATGTTCTGGAAGGAGGTAAATGAAGTGCGTGGGACGGGGGAGCAGGTGGGAACTTCAGTGAAGGGCGCAAATGGGGAGGTGGTGGCAGGTGGTGGTGGTGTGGGGGGGAGGTGGAGTGGGTGTTTTGAGGGTTTGTTGGGTGTGTTTGATGATAGAGTGGCAGATGTAGGGTGTTTTGGTCGAGGTGGTGTGCAGAGTGAGAGGGTTAGGGAAAATGATTTGGTAAACAGAGAAGAGGTAGTGAAAGCTTTGCGGAAGATGAAAGCCGGCAAGGCAGCAGGTTTGGATGGTATTGCAGTGGAATTTATTAAAAAAGGGGGTGACTGTATTGTTGACTGGTTGGTAAGGTTATTTAATGTATGTATGACTCATGGTGAGGTGCCTGAGGATTGGCGGAATGCGTGCATAGTGCCATTGTACAAAGGCAAAGGGGATAAGAGTGAGTGCTCAAATTACAGAGGTATAAGTTTGTTGAGTATTCCTGGTAAATTATATGGGAGGGTATTGATTGGGAGGGTGAAGGCATGTACAGAGCATCAGATTGGGGAAGAGCGGTGTGGTTTCGGGAGTGGTGGAGGATGTGTGGATCGGGTGTTTGCTTTGAAGAATGTGTGTGGGAAATGCTTGGAGGAGCGGGTGGGTTTGTGTGTGGCATTTGTGGATCTGGAGAAGGCATATGATAGAGTTGATAGGGGTGCTCTGTGGAAGGTGTTGGGAATATATGGTGTGGGAGGAGAGTTGTTACGGGCGGTGAAGGGTTTTTATCGAGGATGTGGGGCATGTGTACGTGTGGGAAGAGAGGAAAGTGATTGGTTCTCAGTGAATGTGGGTTTGCGGATTGGATTGCGCAAAAGATGCTTGTGGCATGAGAAGAGTGGGAGGTGGGTTGATTAGAAAGGGTAGTGAGTGGTGGGATGAAGAAGTAAGAGTATTAGTGAAAGAGAAGAGAGAGGCATTTGGACGATTTTTGCAGGGAAAAAATGCAATTGAGTGGGAGATGTATAAAAGAAAGAGACAGGAGGTCAAGAGAAAGGTGCAAGAGGTGAAAAAAAGGGCAAATGAGAGTTGGGATGAGAGAGTATCATTAAATTTTAGGGAGAATAAAAAGATGTTCTGGAAGGAGGTAAATAAAGTGCGTAAGACAAGGGAGCAAATGGGAACTTCAGTGAAGGGCGCAAATGGGGAGGTGATAACAAGTAGTGGTGATGTGAGAAGGAGATGGAGTGAGTACTTTGAAGGTTTGTTGAATGTGTTTGATGATAGAGTGGCAGATATAGTGTGTTTTGGTCGAGGTGGTGTGCAAAGTGAGAGGGTTAGGGAAAATGATTTGGTAAACAGAGAAGAGGTAGTGAAAGCTTTGCGGAAGATGAAAGCCGGCAAAGCAGCAGGTTTGGATGGTATTGCAGTGGAATTTATTAAAAAAGGGGGTGACTGTATTGTTGACTGGTTGGTAAGGTTATTTAATGTATGTATGACTCATGGTGAGGTGCCTGAGGATTGGCGGAATGCGTGCATAGTGCCATTGTACAAAGGCAAAGGGGATAAGAGTGAGTGCTCAAATTATAGAGGTATAAGTTTGTTGAGTATTCCTGGTAAATTACATGGGAGGGTATTGATTGAGAGGGTGAAGGCATGTACAGAGCATCAGATTGGGGAAGAGCAGTGTGGTTTCAGAAGTGGTAGAGGATGTGTGGATCAGGTGTTTGCTTTGAAGAATGTATGTGAGAAATACTTAGAAAAGCAAATGGATTTGTATGTAGCATTTATGGATCTGGAGAAGGCATATGATAGAGTTGATAGAGATGCTCTGTGGAAGGTATTAAGAATATATGGTGTGGGAGGAAAGTTGTTAGAAGCAGTGAAAAGTTTTTATCGAGCATGTAAGGCATGTGTACGTGTAGGAAGAGAGGAAAGGGATTGGTTCTCAGTGAATGCAGGTTTGCGGCAGGGGTGTGTGATGTCTCCATGGTTGTTTAATTTGTTTATGGATGGGGTTGTTAGGGAGGTAAATGCAAGAGTTTTGGAAAGAGGGGCAAGTATGAGGTCTGTTGGGGATGAGAGAGCTTGGGAAGTGAGTCAGTTGTTGTTCGCTGATGATACAGCGCTGGTGGCTGATTCATGTGAGAAACTGCAGAAGCTGGTGACTGAGTTTGGTAAAGTGTGTGAAAGAAGAAAGTTAAGAGTAAATGTGAATAAGAGCAAGGTTATTAGGTACAGTAGGGTTGAGGGTCAAGTCAATTGGGAGGTGAGTTTGAATGGAGAAAAACTGGAGGAAGTGAAGTGTTTTAGATATCTGGGAGTGGATCTGGCAGCGGATGGAACCATGGAAGCGGAAGTGGATCATAGGGTGGGGGAGGGGGCGAAAATTCTGGGAGCCTTGAAGAATGTGTGGAAGTCGAGAACATTATCTCGGAAAGCAAAAATGAGTATGTTTGAAGGAATAGTGGTTCCAACAATGTTGTATGGTGGCGAGGCGTGGGCTATGGATAGAGTTGTGCGCAGGAGGATGGATGTGCTGGAAATTAGATGTTTGAGGACAATGTGTGGTGTGAGGTGGTTTGATCGAGTAAGTAACGTAAGGGTAAGAGAGATGTGTGGAAATAAAAAGAGCGTGGTTGAGAGAGCAGAAAAAGGTGTTTTGAAATGGTTTGGGCACATGGAGAGAATGAGTGAGGAAAGATTGACCAAGAGGATATATGTGTCGGAGGTGGAGGGAACGAGGAGAAGAGGGAGACCAAATTGGAGGTGGAAAGATGGAGTGAAAAAGACTTTGTGTGATCGGGGCCTGAACATGCAGGAGGGTGAAAGGAGGGCAAGGAATAGAGTGAATTGGAGCGATGTGGTATACCGGGGTGACGTGCTGTCAGTGGATTGAATCGGGGCATGTGAAGCGTCTGGGGTAAACCATGGAAAGCTGTGTAGGTATGTGTATTTTGCGTGTGTGGACGTATGTATATACATGTGTATGGGGGTGGGTTGGGCCATTTCTTTCGTCTGTTTCCTTGCGCTACCTCGCAAACGCGGGAGACAGCGACAAAGCAAAAAAAAAAAAATAATCAATTCAAAATTTACATAGTAGGTATACATTGTATTAAAATGTGTTTAGATGAAATTCTAATTCTTTAATGTTCTAATCAGTTTAGACTATGAAAAAAACTTACATGACAAATAAAGCCAGATAACAGTGTGTCATAAGACCAGATCCCCTGCCAAGCTGGGACTTGGCCAAACATAAACAACCACTTTCTTATAGACGATTAGTCAAGGTTCTGGGTCGAGCACCAGGATCTATTGACTTCCGTCCGACATAATATATTTTCTCTGATCCTTCATCATCATCACCACACTCCCGGCACCCATCAATAAACCCTTCCCAAATTCCTCACTTCCTTATAAACTCGTCCCTGTAGTCAACAATTAAGAAACCTAAACCGACCAAAAAGCATTACGTTGTTCAACAATGTGAACCTTACACACTCTTACGGTATGTTGTGATGGACGAAGGACTTACTCCCTAAGTAATGTATTACACATTTACTTTATCTAAAAATCTATGACTAATTATAGAATGCAGATAGTAAAAGTGTATTTTCCTTATGGATTTATATTGAAAATATACGAAATATTTTATCTAAAATGATTATCTTATACGAGAATGAATAAAATCTCATAATTTTTCTGGAGCACAGGGTACAGAGATGTATGTAACGTGAAACCGGTAGAATTAACATAGCTAACATAAAGATTTCTATTTTGCAAATAACATAAATGTTCTACATGTAGAAATCAGTAACATCTTCAACAACCCAAACATAAACCATCAGATTTTATATCACAAGCTTTTTATCCGGGTTTTACGCATTAAAACGATATTGTCTATAGAAAAGTGATGTAGTTATTATTCGCACCAGGTTTAGAAAGTCTTAAACAAGTTATAAGTTTATATTCTTCAAAACTTTAGTAAGATCCATTAAGTATACTTTGAAAAATAGACATGGTTATTTTACTGTGATAAACACTAATTAAGAAATTATCGAGGTTTTTCTTAGAAATATTCCTTATGAATCAATATGAATTCTTTTTAGAGGATATATATATATATATATATATATATATATATATATATATATATATATATATATATATATATATATATATATATTTCATTATATTTTAATTTTGCTTTGTCGCTGTCTCCCGCGCCTGCGAGGTAACGCAAGGAAACAGACGAAAGAAATGGCCCAACCCGCCCCCACACACATGCACACACACACGCAAACATACACACCCACACATCCCAACGTACACACATGTATACACACACAGACACACATATATACATACATGCACACAATTCACACTGTCTGCCCCTACTCACCCCCATAGCCACCCCACCACACACGGAATAACATCCCCCTCCCCCCTCATGTGTGCGAGGCAGCGCCAGGAAAAGACAACAAAGGCCCCATTCGCTCACACTCAGTCTCCAGCTGTCATGCAATAATGCCCGAAACAACAGCTCCCTTTCCATATCCTCCCCTCTAGTTTTTTTTTTTTTTTTAATTTTCCAAAGAAGGAACAGAGGGGGCCAGGTGAGGATATTGCAAAAAAGGCCCAGTCCTCTGTTCTTAACGCTACCTCGCTAACGCAAGAAATGGCAAATAGTTTAAAAGAAAAAAAAAAAAAAAAAAAAAAAAATATATATATATATATATATATATATATATATATATATATATATATATATATATATATATATATATATATTTCTTTTTTTAATATTATTATTTTGCTTTGTCGCTGTCTCCCGCGTTTGCAAGGTAGCGCAAGGAAACAGACGAAAGAAATGGCCCAACCCACCCCCATACACAATGTATATACATACACGTCCACACACGCAAATATACATACCTATACATCTCAATGTACACATATATATACACACACGGACACATACATATATACCCATGCACACAATTCACACTGTCTGCCTTTATTCATTCCCATCGCCACCTCGCCACACATGGAATACCATCCCCTTCCCCCCTCATGTGTGCGAGGCAGCGCCAGGAAAAGACAACAAAGGCCCCATTCGCTCACACTCAGTCTCTAGCTGTCATGCAATAATGCCCGAAACCACAGCTCCCTTTCCACATCCAGGCCCCACACAACTTTCCATGGTTTACCCCAGACGCTTCACATGCCCTGATTCAATCCACTGACAGCACGTCAACACCGGTATACCACATCGATCCAATTCACTCTATTCCTTGCCCTTCTTTCACCCTCCTGCATGTTCAGGCCCCGATCACACAAAATCTTTTTCACTCCATCTTTCCTCCTTCAATTTGGTCTCCCACTTCTCCTCGTTCCCTCCACCTCCGACACATGTATCCTCTTGGTCAATCTTTCCTCACTCATTCTCTCCATGTGCCCAAACCATTTCAAAACACCCTCTTCTGCTCTCTCAACCACGCTCTTTTTATTTCTACACATCTCTCTTACCCTTACAATACTTACTCGATCAAACCACCTCACACCACACATTGTCCTCAAACATCTCATTTCCAGCACATCCACCCTCCTGCGCACAACTCTATCCATAGCCCAAAACCTCGCAACCATACAACATTGTTGGAACCACTATTCCTTCAAACATACCCATTTTTGCTTTCCGAGATAATGTTCTCGACTTCCACACATTCTTCAAGGCTCCCAGGATTTTCGCCCACTCCCCCACCCTATGATACACTTCCGCCTCCATGGTTCCATCTGCTGCCAGATCCACTCCCAGATATCTAAAACACTTTACTTCCTCCAGTTTTTCTCCATTCAAACTTACCTCCCAATTGACTTGGTATCTGCACACACACACACACACACACACACACACACACACACACACACACATATGAATATATATATATATATATATATATATATATATATATATATATATATATATATATATATATATATATATATATATATATATATATAATATATATATATATATATATATATATATATATATATATATATATATATATATATATATATATATATATATATATATATATATATATATATATATATATATATATATATATATATATATATATATATATATATATATATATATATATATATATATATATATATATATATATATATATATATATAACCTGGATGATCTGGCTCTGAGTGAAACGAAGCTCAAGGGTAAAGGGGAAGAATGGTTTGGGAATGTCTTGGGAGTAAAGTCAAGGGTTAGTGAGAGGACAAGACCAATGAAGGAGTAGCACTACTCCTGAAACAGGAGTTGTAGGAGTATGTGATAGAATGTAAGAAAGTAAATTCTCGATTAATATGGGTAAAACTGAAAGTTGATGGAGAGAGATGGGTGATTATCGGTGCATATGCACCTGGGCATGAGAAGAAAGGTCATGAGAGGCAAGTGTATTGGGAGCAGCTGAATGAGTGTGTTAGTGGTTTTGATGCACGAGACCGGGTTATAGTGATGGGTGATTTGAATGCAAAGGTGAGTAATGTGGCAGTTGAGGGAATAATTGGTATACATGGGGTGTCCAGTGTTGTAAATGGAAATGGTGAAGAGCTTGTAGATTTATGTGCTGAAAAAGGACTGGTGATTGGGAATATCTTGTTTAAAAAGCGAGATATACATAAGTATACGTATGTAAGTAGGAGAGATGCCCAGAGAGCGTTATTGGATTACGTGTTAATTGACAGGCGCGCGAAAGAGAGACTTTTGGATGTTAATGTGCTGAGAGGTGCAACTGGAGGGATGTCTGATCATTATCTTGTGGAGGCTAAGGTGAAGATTTGTATGGGTTTTCAGAAAAGAAGAGTGAATGTTGGGGTGAAGAGGGTGGTGAGAGTAAGTGAGCTTGGGAAGGAGACTTGTGTGAGGAAGTACCGGGAGAGACTGAGTACAGAATGGAAAAAGGTAAGAACAAAGGAGGTAAGGGGAGTGGGGGAGGAATTTGATGTATTTAGGGAATCAGTGATGGATTGCGCAAAAGATGCTTGTGGCATGAGAAGAGTGGGAGGTGGGTTGATTAGAAAGGGTAGTGAGTGGTGAGGTGAAGAAGTAAGATTATTAGTGAAAGAGAAGAGAGAGGCATTTGGACGATTTTTGCAGGGAAAAAATGCAATTGAGTGGGAGATGTATAAAAGAAAGAGACAGGAGGTCAAGAGAAAGGTGCAAGAGGTGAAAAAGAGGGCAAATGAGAGTTGGGGTGAGAGAGTATCATTAAATTTTAGGGAGAATAAAAAGATGTTCTGGAAGGATGTAAATAAAGTGCGTAAGACAAGGGAGCAAATGGGAACTTCAGTGAAGGACGCAAATGGGGAGGTGATAACAAGTAGTGGTGATGTGAGAAGGAGATGGAGTGAGTATTTTGAAGGTTTGTTGAATGTGTTTGATGATAGAGTGGCAGATATAGGGTGTTTTGGTCGAGGTGGTGTGCAAAGTGAGAGGGTTAGGGAAAATGATTTGGTAAACAGAGAAGAGGTAGTAAACCTTTGCGGAAGATGAAAGCCGGCAAGGCAGCAGGTTTGGATGGTATTGCAGTGGAATTTATTAAAAAAGGGGGTGACTGTATTGTTGACTGGTTGGTAAGGTTATTTAATGTATGTATGACTCATGGTGAGGTGCCTGAGGATTGGCGGAATGCGTGCATAGTGCCATTGTACAAAGGCAAAGGGGATAAGAGTGAGTGCTCAAATTACAGAGGTATAAGTTTGTTGAGTATTCCTGGTAAATTATATGGGAGGGTATTGATTGAGAGGGTGAAGGCATGTACAGAGCATCAGATTGGGGAAGAGCAGTGTGGTTTCAGAAGTGGTAGAGGATGTGTGGATCAGGTGTTTGCTTTGAAGAATGTATGTGAGAAATACTTAGAAAAGCAAATGGATTTGTATGTAGCGTTTATGGATCTGGAGAAGGCATATAATAGAGTTGATAGAGATGCTCTGTGGAAGGTATTAAGAATATATGGTGTGGGAGGCAAGTTGTTAGAAGCAATGAAAAGTTTTTATCGAGGATGTAAGGCATGTGTACGTGTAGGAAGAGAGGAAAGTGGTTGGTTCTCAGTGAATGTAGGTTTGCGGCAGGGGTGTGTGATGTCTCCATGGTTGTTTGATTTGTTTATGGGTAGGGGTTGTTAGTGAGGTGAATGCAAGAGTTTTGGAAAGAGGGGCAAGTATGAAATCTGCTGTGGATGAGAGAGCTTGGGAAGTGAGTCAGTTGTTGTTCGCTGATGATACAGCGCTGGTGGCTGATTCATGTGAGAAACTGCAGTTTGGTAAAGTATGTGAAAGAAGAAAGTTAAGAGTAAATGTGAATAAGAGCAAGGTTATTAGGTACAGTAGGGTTGAGGGTCAAGTCAATTGGGAGGTAAGTTTGAATAGAGAAAAACTGGAGGAAGTAAAGTGTTTTAGATATCTGGGAGTGGATCTGGCAGCGGATGGAACCATAGAAGCGGAAGTGAATCATAGGGAGGGGGAGGGGGCGAAAATCATGGGAGCCTTGAAGAATGTGTGGAAGTCGAGAACATTATCTCGGAAAGCAAAAATGGGTATGTTTGAAGGAATAGTGGCTCCAACAATGTAGTATGGTTGCGAGGCGTGGGCTATGGATAGAGTTGTGCGCAGGAGGGTGGATATGCTGGAAATGAGATGTTTGAGGACAATGTGTGGTGTGAGGTGGTTTGATCGAGTAAGTAATGTAAGGGTAAGAGAGATGTGTGGAAATAAAAAGAGCGTGGTTGAGAGAGCAGAAGAGGGTGTTTTGAAATGGTTTGGGTACATGGAGAGAATGAGTGAGGAAAGATTGACCAAGAGGATATATGTGTCGGAGGTGGAGGGAACGAGGAGAAGTGGGAGACCAAATTGGAGGAGGAAAGATGAAGTGAAAAAGATTTTGTGTGATTGGGGCCTGGCCATGCAGGAGGGTGAAAGGCGGGCAAGGAATAGATTGAATTGGATCGATGTGATATACCGGGGTTGACGTGCTGTCAGTGGATTGAATCAGGGCATGTGAAGCGTCTGGGGTAAACCATGGAAAGTTGTGTGGGGCCTGGATGTGGAAAGGGAGCTGTGGTTTCGGGCATTATTGCGTGACAGCTGGAGACTGAGCGTGAACGAATGGGGCCTTTGTTGTCTTTTCCTAGTGCTACCTCGCACACGTGAGGGGGGAGGGGGATGGTATTCCATGTGTGGCGAGGTGGCGATGGGAATGAATAGGGGCAGGCAGTGTGAATTGTGTGCATGGGTATATATGTATGTGTCTGTGTGTGTATATATATGTGTACATTGAGATGTATAGGTATGTATATTTGCGTGTGTCGGCGTGTGTGTGTGTACATTATGTATGGGGTGGGTTGTGCCATTTCTTTCGTCTGTTTCCTTGCGCTACCTCGCAAACGCGGAGACAGCGACAAACAAAATGAATATAGATAATAAATATATAAATATATATATATATATATATATATATATATATATATATATATATATATATATATATATGTGTGTGTGTGTGTGTGTGTGTGTGTGTGTGTGTGTGTGTGCAGATACCAATAGAATGGCAGGAGTGGATTATACGTACAAAAAAGGTGCTTATTAAAGATAAAATACTGAATAGTGGTGAAAACCTTTGTATTTATTCCATTTAGAAAGCAGTAAATTGAATTGTATCTAGAGGGCAATAAGTTTTCAAGTAATAATGAAATTTGTTCTACATCAAAATCAAACAGAAAATAAAAAAAAAACATAAAAGCCTAATACGTTTGTGTTGCTTATCCAGGCCCATTTTTACTAAGTAATGTTGGGACGGCTCCACCCACTTTAATCACTTGAGTACATAGAATATATTATCGTCGATGTTAAAGAGTTTTCCATTTTGATGTTATCCTTAAAATGAAGGTTAAGGAAAGTGAGATAGAGCTTAACGTCAAAGTTAGGGTAGCTAAGGCATCCTTGATCATATCATCACTAGTCATGTGTTCATATAGGTTAGGTTAGGTTCAGTATCCTTCATCAGGTCACCATTACCAAGGTGTTGTTATGTTGGGTCAAGCAACTTTAAACCTACTTTCAGTATTATTTACTCATAAATCTCTAAGTTCTAATAACCCAAAATTTTAGAGGGTAGAAACTGATGGAAGCCATTTCTAACATTCTTGCATAACCTGACCCCTCTCCTTCCCAAAACATAGCCATCCCAGCCTGGATATTGTACTGCTGTGGTCGTCAACTAATTTGAAAAGGAAGACATTGAATGGAGAAATTACTGAGGTAATCTCCAAAGATGATTACTGGTCTGAGAAACAAATTCAGAGAGCAGATTAAGCGACGTAAATCCATTCAGCTTTAGGGAAAAGAAGTTTAAGAGATCCTATACAGGTATATGAAGTTATTGTAATGGCATCCCTTTAAGCTTGATATTTTTACTTCCTGTAACTAGTTCCAACAATTAAAATGATATTCAACATTGTGATTTAAGTGACTGACCTTAGGATGCATTTGGATCTGTCAAAAACTGTATTTAGCAAATACATCAACTTTCAACTGACCCATTCTATATTTTTATTCATTTCATCTCAGTTTTATCACCTTTCTCTTACTGTTTAATATCAACAGTAGCCCGTATACGTAGTTGGGGCTCTGAAGCAAAGGAAACTTTTTCTAGCCTAGTTTACGGTAGCATCGATACTAAACCTAAATGACCTTACCTTAGAAATATATTCAGACAGTACCTTCTGAAAATATTTCTAAAGGTAAGGTCGTGGGGATTAGTTTAGGTGCTAACTAAACCTTGGCTAGAAAAAGTTTGCTTTAAAGCCACAACTACTTGAAAGGCCTACTGTAAGTGGTGATATTGAAATTCATTTGCTCCAGTGTGCCCTTCTGTCCGTTTGTTTTATGTCCATCTAAAGATGCATACGTTCAATTTTGGATGTAGATTGATTTCTTATCTTAGTTTCGTCTACGGAATTCTACGTCTTCAGTTCAGCATACCATTGTGGTAATGAAGGGAAAGTCACCACATTTACAAGCCGAGTGCACGTAGCTTATCCCACCTCGTTAGAGAGAAAACTTACCTGTATTTGAATTAATGAACGGGAACAGAAAAGGCAAAATTTTATTACACATCTATTATACAACAATATATGATTTATATTATACACATTACCACATTTCCTGCACTTTCCATCACAAATTTGCTGAGGTTATAACCTTGTAGTTACCATTACCTTACAACCTTAAGGATGGTGGTCTACAACACCTCTAGATTGATGGAGAAAACGAAAAGTTTCGTTTTACTATTAAGACCACAGAAATGCGGTAATTCCACTTCACTACCACTAACTACTAGTTATTTTACTTGTTGATTTTCAGGGCTAAGATTTTCATCCTCTGAGCGAAGCCATACAATAATCGTCCTTATCTACTCTGAGCATTGGATAGCCTCCTGATGATCAAGATTGCTGTTTTGGTTGTCCGTTTCCCTTGTTACTGCTGTGCCTCACTGAACACCTTACATGAGTGCCTTCCACAGTATTAGGGACAGCTGCTGGGCCTCACTGTAGCTACTTCTGGGACGGTTGCCAATCTTCCTCGTATTCCCTCATGACCACAGCGCCAAACCGACTCCCGCCATCAGGCCGAAACGCACAAACATTTCTGACAAAATTGAGACAACCACTTTCGCGTCAGCTTTGACACCATGTGAATTTCTACGACAATTACGTTCAAGATGCTTGGTTTTTCGTTCATGGATTGAACAGAAGCAACCAACAATGGTTGCTACTGCCCAATCCATGAAGTCCCCCCCACCACGGAAAGGTAACCAAGCTTCGGGGGGGATGGGTGTTTACCCTGACGCCAACGGAGAAACTCAATACAATATTTTTATTATAACTTTCCTTAATCTTGAAAAATGAATCAATCAGAGGGAACAATAGCCCCAGTCATATGAAGATTGGCTAACCAAATGTATATAGTTGTCAGTCCTTCTAACACTTGTATATTTTCGATCATTAGAGCATCCATCTATTCATCTCATATAAGTTGCTAGGACAGTTGTCTATTAGTGCAGAGATCTTTTCCTCGGTAAAGAAAGTGTAGCCGGACTCCGCCCTCATGAAGTTACTGCACGACAGCAAAGATCACCCTTTGGTAGGCTGTGCTATAGGCAGCACAGCTCCGTCAAAGATCTCACTCCATAAGTGAACTTATATAGATTCCTTTTTTAACATTTTGTCTTGTCTATAAGGAACTCATCAGTTCTTCTCCAGTGAAAGCAAAAAATCATCCAGAAATTCATTTGCTTCCTTAATATCATGATCTTGTGGCTCTATGTGGGGGACGGGGCTGGTGGCTTGTGTGTCTGGCTGTGTCTGGAGAGCGGGGATGGTGGTCTCTGTGACTTGCTGTGTCTGGGGAGCGGGGCTGGTGGTCTCTGTGACTTGCTGTGTCTGGGAAGAGGGGCTGGTGGTCTCTGTGACTGGCTGTGTCTGGAGATCAGGGGAAGTCTTGGGTATAAATTTCAATATACTGTGAGCGATATCGTCTCTCAACCGATCCATCTCGATCTTCTCTTGCACGGCCTTCATGATACGTTTGGGCGGCTTTCTCCATTTTCTTTGCATTTCAGTTGGTGATCCTGCGCCATCGAGCCACATGATACCAGAATAGTATCGTTCCTGTTTGCCAACGGGTCCAATCTTGGTGTCACACATGATGCCGAGTGAACCCAAATGGCGGCCGATGTTTACGTTGGAAGCCACGGGCTCGTTATGTATCTTGCAGTAACTTTCATACAGTTGCTGCAGCTCTTTCCTGCTGATAAGGTACCGCTTCATAGTAATAGTCTTTCCCTTCATTTGAACGAAGGTATTCATGAAACTAACAAAGGAAGCCTTTCCTTTGTAATCCCGTTTGTAGTAACAGAAAGCCATTGAAGACGTGGACTGGGTCAGGCCGAGTTACACAGACTAACAAGATAGTTCTATATTCAATGGTCCTGTTTAAGCACTGAACTCGAAATACGTCAGAACGACAATTTCAACCCAGGGCTGGAGGGCCAATTGATGATATTCTCACGTCTTGCTCAACCAAGTAACCTCGGTTAGACCTTGTTTATATTCAAATATAGTAAAGTTAATATAGTGAAGCTTGATGATTCTATTCATATGTAAGTTGCAATGTAGTTTGGATATATATATATATATATATATATATATATATATATATATATATATATATATATATATATATATATATATATATATATATATATATATATATATATATATGTATATATATATATATGTATATATATATATATATATATATATATATATATATATATATATATATATATATATATATATATATATATATATATATATATATATATATATATATATATATATATATATATATATATATATATATATATATATATATATATATATATATATATATATATAGAGTATTAGTGAAAGAGAAGAGAGAGGCATTTGGACGATTTTTGCAGGGAAAAAATGCAATTGAGTGGGAGAAGTATAAAAGAAAGAGACAGGAGGTCAAGAGAAAGGTGCAAGAGGTGAAAAAAAGGGCAAATGAGAGTTGGGGTGAGAGACTATCAGTAAATTTTAGGGAGAATAAAAAGATGTTCTGGAAGGAGGTAAATAAAGTGCGTAAGACAAGGGAGCAAATGGGAACTTCAGTGAAGGGCGTAAATGGGGAGGTGATAACAAGTAGTGGTGATGTGAGAAGGAGATGGAATGAGTATTTTGAAGGTTTGTTGAATGTGTCTGATGACAGAGTGGCAGATATAGGGTGTTTTGGTCGAGGTTGTGTGCAAAGTGAGAGGGTTAGGGAAAATGATTTAGTAAACAGAGAAGAGGTAGTAAAAGCTTTGCGGAAGATGAAAGCCGGCAAGGCAGCAGGATTGGATGGTATTGCAGTGGAATTTATTAAAAAAGGGGGTGACTGTATTGTTGATTGGTTGGTAAGGTTATTTAATGTATGTATGACTCATGGTGAGGTGCCTGAGGATTGGCGGAATGCGTGCATAGTGCCATTGTACAAAGGCAAAGGAGATAAGAGTGAGTGCTCAAATTACAGAGGTATAAGTTTGTTGAGTATTCCTGGTAAATTATATGGGAGGGTATTGATTGAGAGGGTGAAGGCATGTACAGAGCATCAGATTGGGGAAGAGCAGTGCGGTTTCAGAAGTGGTAGAGGATGTGTGGATCAGGTGTTTGCTTTGAAGAATGTATGTGAGAAATACTTAGAAAAGCAAATGGATTTGTATGTAGCATTTATGGATCTGGAGAAGGCATATGATAGAGTTGATAGAGATGCTCTGTGGAAGGTATTAAGAATATATGGTGTGGGAGGCAAGTTGTTAGAAGCAGTGAAAAGTTTTTATCGAGGATGTAAGGCATGTGTACGTGTAGGAAGAGAGGAAAGTGATTGGTTCTCAGTGAATGTAGGTTTGCGGCAGGGGTGTGTGATGTCTCCATGGTTGTTTAATTTGTTTATGGATGGGGTTGTTAGGGAGGTAAATGCAAGAGTCCTGGAAAGAGGGGCAAGTATGAAGTCTGTTGGGGATGAGAGAGCTTGGGAAGTGAGTCAGTTGTTGTTCGCTGATGATACAGCGCTGGTGGCTGATTCATGTGAGAAACTGCAGAAGCTGGTGACTGAGTTTGGTAAAGTGTGTGGAAGAAGAAAGTTAAGAGTAAATGTGAATAAGAGCAAGGTTATTAGGTACAGTAGGGTTGAGGGTCAAGTCAATTGGGAGGTGAGTTTGAATGGAGAAAAACTGGAGGAAGTGAAGTGTTTTAGATATCTGGGAGTGGATCTGGCAGCGGATGGAACCATGGAAGCGGAAGTGGATCATAGGGTGGGGGAGGGGGCGAAAATTTTGGGAGCCTTGAAAAATGTGTGGAAGTCGAGAACATTATCTCGGAAAGCAAATATGGGTATGTTTGAAGGAATAGTGGTTCCAACAATGCTGTATGGTTGCGAGGCGTGGGCTATGGATAGCGTTGTGCGCAGGAGGATGGATGTGCTGGAAATGAGATGTTTGAGGACAATGTGTGGTGTGAGGTGGTTTGATCGAGTAAGTAACGTAAGGGTAACAGAGATGTGTGGAAATAAAAAGAGCGTGGTTGAGAGAGCAGAAGAGGGTGTTTTGAAATGGTTTGGGCACATGGAGAGAATGAGTGAGGAAAGATTGACCAAGAGGATATATGTGTCGGAGGTGGAGGGAACGAGGAAAAGAGGGAGACCAAAATGGAGGTGGAAAGATGGAGTGAAAAAGATTTTGTGTGATCGGGGCCTGAACATGCAGGAGGGTGAAAGGAGGGCAAGGAATAGAGTGAATTGGAGCGATGTGGTATACAGGGGTTGACGTGCTGTCAGTGGATTGAATCAAGGCATGTGAAGCGTCTGGGGTAAACCATGGAAAGCTGTGTAGGTATGTATATTTGCGTGTGTGGATGTGTGTATGTACATGTGTATGGGGGGGGGGGGGGTTGGGCCATTTCTTTCGTCTGTTTCCTTGCGCTACCTCGCAAACGCGGGAGACAGCGACAAAGTATAAAAAAAAAAAAAAAAAAAATATATATATATATATATATATATATATATATATATATATATATATATATATATATATATATATATATATATATATTTTCAATAATGGATGGAACTTGGCTCCTAAGGTGATTTTGTTGTTGGAGTGGGACCTCCAGCCATTCTGTCCACCTTTTCCCTTTCTAGACATGTGGTGGTGCATTGGGTAGTGTGGCAACCTTCGTCTTCATCTTTTTGGGTGCAGGCTTGCAAACCTCGTGGAGTAGTTGTGGGGTTTCCTTCTTTGCTGCACCCGACATAGCCATCTGGGCGTAGCTATCTACCCGGGCTGGTGGGTCAGCCAGCATAGCTACACGCTCACTCGTTACCTGGGCTGGTGGACGAGCAGCCTTCCTTTCTTCCATGGCTACAGTTTGCCTAACGACCTGGGGTTGTGGAGCAGCCAACCTTACTACCACCCAGGTTGGTTGGGCAGCCTTCTTTCGTTTCTTTGCTACACCCTTCTGGTTGGGCTGGTTGGGCAACCTTCTTTTTCCTCTTCTTCCATACAACCTGCCAACCGAATTCGTCTGCTGGTGGGTCCGTTTCTTTCATGAATACAACCTCTGTAGCCACTTGGGCTGGCCGGTCAACCTTCGGTTGTAGGTAAAAGTATATATATAGAATAATGTGGTTATCATCAGCAGCCAGAGGCCATTCCTCCCTCCTTGCCTGCAGAGTTCTTGATTTTCTGGAAAGTTCTACGAGATTCTGGTAAGATAAATACCATTGAGAGGACGTTGTTAGGGGACAGTCAGGTTCAGTTTAGAGTTGGTTGTGGGATGGTCCTTTTACTGTGTCGTATCAGCCAGATGGGTATTCCTTTTCACAGTTTTCGTTAAAGTTTGTTTTCTAGAAGCATAATCTAGAGCACTATTTTCCATATGTTTATTATTTTTGTTGTTATAGTTTCATTATCATCATTAGTTTTGTTATTGTTGACTTTCAGATATTTGATGTTATGTTTGTGATTCCCGTGGAAGTGTCTGACATCTTGCTAGAAGACTTTCTGGTCACAATATTTCTGCACTGGGGAGTTGATCGTATTCTTTTATTGCAGGTTTTGTTATTATCTTGCTTTACATTAAGGTCTACTGGAGGTTTTCTCAATGCTGGTTGAACATATGTCCAGCAACAGGAGATGGCGTAAGATACAGTATTGATGAAACTTATCTATCTATATACCTATCTAAATATCGCTCTATCAATCTATCAATCTAACTATCTATATATCTATCTATCTTTATCTGAAAGTCAACAATAATAAAATCATTGATATATGAAGTATAACAACGTCCTCTCAATGGCAATTATCTCACCAGAATCTTCTAGAACCTTCCAGAAAACTATGAACTCTGCAGGCAAGGAGGGAGGAATGGTCTCCGGCTATTGATAAAACCATATTATTCCATATATATGTTTATATATACATATTTATGTATATATTTGAATGTATATATAACATACAGAATAATGCGGCCATCATCAGTTTCTAAGAAAACTGAAAAGATGAGGTCCCACCGAGATTCGAACTCGGATTGCTGGATCCAAAGTCCAGAGTGCTAACCCTTACACCATGGGACCTGATAAGAAAAGATGTGATTTCATCTAAATGTTTTACATATAATCAACCAGAGGCCATTCCTCCCTCCCTGCCTGCAGGGTTCAAGGTTTTCTAGAAGGTTCTCGAAGATTCTGGTAAGATCATTACCTTTGAGAGGTCGTCGTTAGATGACAGTCAGGTTCACTCTATGGTTGGTGTTTGTAGTTGGTTGTCCGAGGATGTTGTTATACTTGATCAATTTTGTAATTGTTGACTTTCAGGTAGGAAGTACTCATTTACGATGCATCCTTGTACTCACAACAACCTTATGAGTCACTTCAAGATTTATCTTCACTACAACTTTATCTTCACTACACTATTAAGGTTGAAGTGAATGGTCACATTCACTACAATCTCAACACGACTGGTCTTATACCTAACCCATATTATCACTACATCCATGTACATGTATTTCTTGCAGAATAACGCAGATATCAATGATTTATGTGAAAATTGACATATACAGCCTTACGTATCTATCGATCTATCTAATATCTGTTTTTTACCTTTCTATCTACCGATCTATCTATCTATCTATCTTTCTAAATCAGAAAGTCAACAACAATATCATTAATGATACGTATAACTACGTCCTCTCAATGGCAGTTCCTACCCAGAATCTTCGAGAACCTTCTAGAAAACCTTGAACCCTGCAGGCAGGGGGGGAGGAATGGCCTCTGGTTGATTATATGTAAAACATTTAGATGAAATCACATCTTTTCTTATCAGGTCCCATGGTGTAAGGGTTAGCACTCTGGACTCTAAATCCAGCAATCCGAGTTCGAATCTCGTTGGGATCTCACCTTTTCAGTTTTCTTACAAAACTGATGATGGAACTGAGCCATATAGTTGACCTTCGATGGACATATATTTCTTACGGCCCACCATTTTATTTAAGTATGAAGATCTCACGGCAGACAGGAAACGTGTGATATTCAAAATCAAAAGCCGCAATTGCCCTCATGGTAATGGTCGACATGTTTGCAGACAGATGAAACAGACATGTGAGAAGTTAGACAAATATGGACGTTCCTAGTTGCTGTATAGCCTAGGTTTATTATCATTTGTAATGAAGGAGAAATGTTGCACATTATTCCACACCTTTTTATTTAGGCTAGGTTAGGCTAGGATGACTAGGGTCCATAACGTAACAGAGCTGGGAAATGCATCATATCGGATCTGTATTTGTGCAAAATGGCGCAAGTTTGTGGAAGTGATTTACGCAATGCCGGAGAGAATCCACCTCCACCAGAAATAATGTCTCAGACCATACAATATCTGCTGTTGGACGAGCAGGGGACATTAGACCAATATATTCCTGTAGTTTACTGCTCTTCCCAAACACGCAGCAAGACATTCGTAAAAGAGTTAAACTGAACTTTTCCATCGGTTTTCATATCTTTAATTACTTACACCAGTTCCAATAGATAGAAAAATTCATTTGAAAAATAAGAAATTATTTGCCTATAAAAAGCATTTTGATCGATCGTACCAAATATTCAATTATTTATGTACCCGACAAAATATTCAGTCACTCATATATCCGACATATTTCCTGCTGGCTGGTGCCGTTAAAGTCATATGGTAATTTACCGCAATTAGATTATAGATATATTCATCTATATGGAATGGCTCAGCGTGGAGAAACATATATATTTTCACTAAATCCTCCTTTTCACTACACTCCTATCTTCACTACATAGTTCTAACACAACATCTTGACTACACCATTGTATGACCACATTATCATATCATTGTGTTCTTATCTTCACCACAGCCTCGGCAAAATTGATGTTTTCTTTACACATCAGGGTAGATGGCCATCTTTATGATGACAGAGAATACACATAACATATTAAACCACTTATCTTTAGTCACTTTAATCTAATTTCTGCTGATAAAAACGAATTATAATGAAAATCCTTGTGTTTTGTGACGGGACATTGTACGGGTGAAGGAACTGTTGTCAGGCACATGTATTAAACTATTGAGAAATAAACTTAACTGTATTAAAGTATTAACTTCACTATAGTAGACTTCTCTATATTAAGCTATGCTAGGATATGATCAGTTCCCAGGTTATATAAGGGCGGGAGCCGGGCCGAGAGCATCATTTGAGCTGTGACCTCTGTCGAGTGAACATCTCTGCTCCGCCTTGCAAGCTCCCTCAACCTTTCCTCGAACACTTCAATATAATAATGTTCACCAAGGAGGTAGGACGATCCTCCTTTGTCCATGAGATGGAATTTGAATATGTCCATGTATTTGACATGGGCTATGGCTGTGTGGACATGGAAGTGGAATATCCAGACGTGGAAGTGATGGATGGAGTGGAATTTGGCTGTGTGGATATGGAGGTGGAATACCCAGACGTTGAAGAGATGGATGGAGTGGAATTGATGGAATACCCGGACGTGGAAGTCATGGATGGAGTGGAATTTGGCTGTGTGGATATGGAGGTGGAATACCCAGAAGTGGAATTGGAGGAAATGGAATATGGGTGAAGCTGGTATGAACGCCATATGGATTTGGTGAAGTAATGTGTTGACGTAAAATAGGTCAACCACTGTGACCATGTGGTGGGGAGGGCCACATCCACCAACCACGAAGTGAGCCCCACCACGGAGAAGTATCCTGGCTGCATCCACGTACGAGAACCACCGCGGGATTGCCGTCATCCAGTACCCCTGCTATGCCTCCTACAAGAAGGCACTTCTTGCCGACGTGACACCACTTTCCGTCAACGGTCGCTGTGCAAAAGTGAAACCTCACCGTCCCACTGATGCTGACCAAGTGACCTCGCCCACTCAAGTGGCACTGCAGCCCACACGCCCTACCAGACCCACCATCCATGAGGAAATGCAGCCCACCCCACTTGTCAGGCCCACCTTCAGGGAGACATGGCAGGTCTCAAGACCTGTCAGGCCCACCATTCAAGACCGACTTGGTCCCCTAACACACGTCAGGCCCACCATTCGAGACCGACTTGGTCCCCCAACACATGTCAGGCCCAGCGTTCTAGACCGACTGGGACCAATAACACATGACATGTCCTACGTTACAGACCGACTACACTCCGCACCACGTACGGGCGTTAAAAGGCGTGTCGAGATGACACACGTTCCCCATGCCAAAAGATTCAGTTTGTGAGGAACCGTAGTTCTTTCTTCCTGCTGGTGCTGCAGGAGAACACGGCCCTAGAGTGGACACTGGAGGTGTGTTTGTGTTTGTGTTTGGGTTATCACTGAGGAACCAACACCAAGACAACTTTAGTTTCGCCCCGCCAACGATTACGTTAATCTGGCGGAAGTCTGGCTTTCTCCCAGTGGTGGATGGCACATAATATCTACATAGGGACATTGAAAAACAAAGAAAGAAAAAAAATGGGAACATTATCCCGCCCAAAAAAATACATAGATTTACGGGGATAATTTCCTTCGTCTTCAAAGAAAAAATGTAACTCTTCCGACGCTACCGTGCCTTCCATAAAGCAACCCTCAAAGAAATCACTTTCTACACAATGCGCAAGGATTCGGTTAGCCAATCTTCATATGGCTGGGGCTATTGTTCCCTCTGATTGATTCATTTTTCAAGATTAAGAAAAGTTATAATAAAAATATTGTATTGAGTTTCTCCGTTGGCGTCAGGGTAAACACCCATCCCCCCCGAAGCTTGGTTACCTTTCCGTGGTGGGGGGGACTTCATGGATTGGGCAGTAGCAACCATCGTTGGTTGCTTCTGTTCAATCCATGAACGAAAAACCAAGCATCTTGAGCGTATTTGTCGTATAAATTCACTTGGTGTCAAAACTGACGCGAAAGCGGTTGTCTCAATTTTGTCAGAAATGTTTGTGCGTTTCGGCCTGATGGCGGGAGTCGGTTTGGCGCTGTGGTCATGAGGGAATACGAGGAAGATTGGCAACCGTCCCAGAAGTAGCTACAGTGAGGCCCAGCAGCTGTCCCTAATACTGTGGAAGGCACTCATGTAAGGTGTGCAGTGAGGCGCAGCAGTAACAAGGGAAACGGACAACCAAAACAGCAACCTTGATCATCAGGAGGCTATCCAATGCTCAGAGTAGATAAGGACGATTATTGTATGGCTTCGCTCAGAGGATGAAAATGTTAGTATACAAGCTAGGCTTTTAAAGTGTCTCAAATCTATGGAGAATAAACAAAAATCTATAAAATTATTTCTTATAATATAGTAACCTGTAATGAGGTTAGTGATTTTGCATATTTTATGCAACCTACGTTAACACAAAGTTGATCAGGGAATTGGCCAGATATATATATATATATATATATATATATATATATATATATATATATATATATATATATATATATATATATATCATCTTGGTGTATGGGAAGGCCATATGGGAGATGGAGAGAGAGGCAGGAGCAGGAGAGAAATGATCAAACCTTCCCGCTTGTTCATAGTTGCTGCCTGAAATTTGTCCTCTGATAGTTCTACAGTTTTTGTTTGTGTTTGTTATACTAATTTTTAACATAAGAAAATTGTAATATAATGATTAAAGAAAATTATAATAATTATAATTTAGCATTGTTATAGGTCAAGATTTGTACGTGAAGCGGAAGACCAAAATATGGTACGGGTCAGCCATTCGTGAGTGTAAGCGACAGCTATTGATAGTTACTGGCTTTAATTTATGATCATTTATGATATCTATTTTTTACTTTCGTGTTAGCTGTTTTAAGTATTTGTTTTGTTTGCACACTAAAACTTCTCATATGTTATTGTTTCTTGGGAAATTCTAGTTAATCGAGACGTTCATAAAGAATTATTTTTGGTCAGTTTGTTTTGTTTGAACAGACATGCATGGTGGTAAGGGACAGAATAAAAGTTACGGTTTGTTTATATTTGTTATTATTGATTAGTACTTTTCTTTTCATTTCTAACATTAGCTGTTTAAAGTGTTTGTGTTGTATTTAGACAAAGTTCTTTTTCAAATCTTATTGATTACCACATGAAAGCTAGGCTCTATAAGTGTCAAGTAAACAATATGTGATATATTGAGTTAAGTCGAGGTGCTATTTACCACTGGCGTTTAGATATTTGGGACACTTGGGGATAGATTTGCCAAGATTATCACGGCCAAATTGACTGGATGGCAACCTAGGAGCTAGGCAGAATTGGATATCATAAAAACCCTAAACAGTCGGTGGTTCCTGGGGCCTACCTTCCATCCTCTTGTAACTACGCTGCTGATTACCATTTTGTTCTTTATATTTTTCAGAGGAACAAGACACTTCTGCATCTCTGTAAAGTTAAGGACTCATTGAAATTAATTCTTCAGATATTATCTGCAGTAAAAGGTAAAGCTGACAAGTTACTTTGCTCTTCTTCATAATGGGTCTCCCTTGATGTTTTCAATTAATGTTTAGCCTACCTAAATTTTCCATTCGCACTAATATATTTGGATGGTGTACGCAGACTGTAATTTGAAAGGAATGGCCTCGCTGAGCCCCAAGATGACAATGTTTAAGAGAATACTTTTATTGTGAAGTAAAAATGTCGTGCAAGATGTAAATCATTTCCAAAGCTTTTCTCTTTTCCTCATGTTGCCACATTAAAGTATTTAGTTGAGCTAGTTTGTTTTTCCTTGAAACTGCATGAAATATTCATATGTGTGTAACTATGATTATTCCATTGATAATTTCATTTCATGGATTTTCCATGCTTTATGCTGATATCTATCTTCTTGTGTTTAATTATTTCATTCTGGTACCAGTTTTTACAACACGTTATGTACTTTTGATTCTTATATTTGGACTCCAGTTTATTCTTGCATTATGGCTTCACCAGTCTAGCGACAACAAAATTGGCTGTAATATTACTAATCCATGTAAACTGTTTCATTGTTTATCTTTGCTATGTACTGTACACCTCCAGTTGCCTTTTTTTTGTACCTTGCATCAAACCAATAATTTTCATATGTATTCCTCTCAGTGTTATTGTTTACCAGTAAATTAGTTTATGTACATGATTGCAGGCAGTTTTGTGTTTGAGGTTATTATATTTTTATCCTGGACATTTTAGTGTTGTGTTTTCCATATGTTATCTTTAGCTTCTATGTTAGAGGCTATTTTTGTTTCTTATTTGATATATTATATATGGAGAGTCTTCCTACGATCATAACATTATGTTTGTATTAAACCATGTTCACAGCTCCCTTACCGACTGCCACTGTGGTTTTGTGTGTTTTAGTTATCAGTTTTGTTTCTTGAATTAGACCATCGTTGGGATATTGATTTAATGCCATATTTCTACTCCTTGTATATTTCGACATGAAGGATATTATATGGGAAATCTATACTGCCATAACCTTAACAACAATATTGTTTTCCTTTAGTAAGCTTAACAATATTATTTTTCATTTAATGAGCTTAGCAATATCTTTTTCCCATTGGTGTGATTGACAATATTTTTTCCCTTTACCGCTGCTCTTACTACGTCTCTTCAGAAAACTAGTATAAAAATGGTATTTTCACTTTCAAAGTAATGTAATGACATAACGACTAAAAGATCTGATAACATACCAACCTCTTTAAAGCTAACAGGTGATCAATTTGAGACCTCTCATTCACTGGTGTAAAGTTAATTTTTGTACAGTGTGTTATTTAAGGTTATACTCAGGCATCTGAAGAATTCACACATATGTGTTAACTACAGGGAGGTAATGGCCAGGTCATCTAACTACTAATTCCAGCTTATGACATGTGTTCATAGTGCCAATTATATCAAAAAACACTACTACAATTTATGCTTTAACTGCAATCAGTGGTATCACCTCCACTGTACATCACTGTCATCCACTGGAGACTACTCAGAACACTGGACGTACAGCAGCCATTCAGAAAATAACTTACAAAACTCCGTCACAAACACCTTCACCTCGAGCACAAATTTCCAATAAACAGCATTACAGAATGCACATTTTCAGTCTTCACAAATAGATCATTCTACGCCACAGAACTGCAATGACAAACTAAAGATTTTGCAATTCAGTGCTAGTAATGATAAGAACAAATACCCAGAAATTCTCAGCTAATTAAGAGAATGCAGTATCCTTGTAGAACTCATCTAAGAAGCTAGTCTCACATCCAGATCTCACAGCTGTAAGAAATAACAGACAAGGAGTAGGTACTCATAACACTTATCCACCAAACCAAAATTTTCTCCACAACTGACACCATACAACAGCTCACAGACAACAACAATATCCTATAAACACAGTACTAGGTGCAAGATAATCAACATCTGCATACCTCCTCACTCTACATACCCCATAAGATACACTACCCAACAGCAGAACCTCGGTAAGATGCTCCCATTATTAAAGATTTGAATGTCCACTTTGTTCAGCATTCACACTTATGATCTCTGAGGTGAATCTCTTCAACTGTAACTTCTCAGTATACTTAACCTATGCAACCAACCAACCAACCAGACTCCCAGTCCACCACCTCCTGCAGCTAACTTTGTGAAACAACATTCTGCTCACACCAGCATTACATGGAAGGATGCTACGGCAACCATCCTCTGACCACTTACCCATCCTGAGCACACTCCATCCAGCTCACCCAGTCAATACAAAAGACAGCTACCTGGGTCAGAGGAGTGCAACGTGACGACCACCTGAGTGCTGGATCACTAAACAGGCGTCAGTAACCCTCCAGATACCCAGGCGGTTAGTACTGGTAATATACCTCCCTGGTTGTTAGCTTCCTACAAACTACTACCTACTCCCATAAATTACACACATCGTAAAGTAAAGAAACCACCTTACACATAACCACTCAACATTGATAGAAATCAGAGATCAAATAAATATTCTTAAATAAATCTATCATTAACTTAATCATATAGAGGCAAACAGATAACTGGCACTCCTTCATCAACACAGTGAACCGAAAGACCCACATCACCACTCGTCTCACCAGTCCTCACTCATGAAGCACACCTGACTCATCACAGTAAAATCCATTGTCCCAAAGAACTTACAAACATACTCATGAGATACTTCTCAAAAATTACCCACAAACCAATCTCGCCTTTAAAAAGGAAAGTTGTGAAAAATCTACCCAAAATCCATTCAGAGACAATCGCCCACGTACCCTTCACTCCCACTGATACAAACAGTGCCTTTAAAATCTTAGGGCACTTTCCTCCTACAGACCCTAATATAGTAACAGACTTTCACATGAAACACTATGGTCCATTTGCTAATGGGTTTGGAAGCCTCTCACCAACATGCTCTTGAACTGGCCCAAATGCAGCAGTCACAAAACCAGTCTTCCACCACCTAAAACAGTGTACCTGGACAGAAGTCCCACAGACTTTATATATGCAATGAAAATAGATAATTAAGTTTTGTCGTAGTCATTGATTATGTTAAAATTTCAAGTTTTCTGAGTCTATTTAGCTAAATTTTGTGAGTCTATTTAGCGTATGTGAGCACATTAAAAAATGGGTAGTAAGGAAAACAATCTGACCTCAACAGGAAATATGTAAACATTGTGTTAGGGATGAATGTTTCACAATCAAAGGTTCAGCTAAGGATTTAAAAACTTCCATTAGTTTCTTATATATTAGATGTCCTCGCTGCTCTGATATCTAGAAACTGTACCTTTGATAGAGGTTATATTTTAACATCCTTTCAGTTCTATGTAGCCCTTAGACTTGCACCTTTAAAATGCATTTTTGTTGCTTAATATTCTATTTGGTGACTTTCCAAGGCATATTTGAAGGCAAGTCTGCCTCCACATTGATGGATCTATTAGGTCTTGCAGAACAACAGATGCTGCTGTCCTCAAGGCCAATGACCTGTAAGTAGAGAAGGTCAAGAATCATTGTTTAAGCTTGTATCTAAGAGAATTGATATGATATACAGTTTGTTGTGCAACTATGTAGCTATTTTCCTGACAGTGGAAAGTATAATCGGTTTATTTTTCAGAAATCAGTTTGATGAATCCTGCCCTGAGCCCTTGCTTGCTTAATTCAAAATGAAGCGCATTAAGATGTTGCAGCAAATAATGGAGAAGGCTTACACGCACTTAAGCATACAGATGCTTGACTAGGAAGCATCATAATTTCTAGAAACTGCCAATCCCTCCTCAGAAAAGTCAGCAGACCCTGCAGTCTCAGCCATCTTGTTTAGACCAACAACCCAACTATTCCAAGGTCAAACATAAATGAATCTTTTCCCTGTAATGTGAAAATTCCTGCAGCAATGTAGAACTTTCAGAGCTATGTTGTATATGTTCGTGGTAAAGGCTACTTTAAAATGTCATACATGTTGTAGGGGTTTCGTATGATGAATCTTTTTTCATGTTCAAAGGAGTAAGTGGTTCTTAAAGTAGTGGAGCCCTTTTTTTTGGCTTCTTTGAGAAAAAAGACTTGTCTGCTACTGCTGGCATCATGCCACGCCTGTTTTATGCTGAACTATCATAACATTGTCATATTGACAGAGCAATATGGAGGCTTTAAATACTATGATTTACTTGCACACATACGGGAATCACTAGCAGGGCGCAGCTGGCTATCTAGTGGTGTGCTCACCACCCATCAGTACCAAATAATTTCCTGTCAAGTGGAAAAATGAAACTCTGATCTAACATTTCTCACAGAAACTGAAAACAAGGTGTAGGGAAATGGAATGACAGTGGTCAAAGATAAGAGAAAATGAATTATACTGTAGCATGACAGGCATGAAAGTGCTGGTCTTCAGAAGAGTTAAAACAGAGATTTTATCAGGAATACAATATAAATCTTGAAGTAGAGCTTACAAAAATCCTATAAGGCAACTTGCAATAGGTATGATCTTAGAGCACATAATAATCACAATCCAACCAGGTGTAGCTCTCAAAAACCAATGAGGTAGCAAAGTTGAATAACAATACAAAGGCTAACTGAACAATGTGCAAAGGTGAATAAAAATAATATTCATGTATAGGATTTTTGTAAGCTCTACAGTAAACTTGATGGAGGGTACTAAATTGTTAAGTAAGGGGAGAAATATTTGTAAATTTCATTTGTTCGTCAAACGCAAAGAACTTCATCTACATACCTAAACCAAATTGCATTAGAAGGTAAAATATCCTTTAGTAATTTTGTTTCAGAAAATTCCATATAAGAATTACTTAGTACAGGTGAAAGAGGGTTTCCCATTGCCATACCAAATTTTTGAGCATAAAAATCTCCATTAAATTGAAATACACAGTCTTTTATACACAATTTTATCAGTTCAATGAAATTTGACTTTGAAACAGGTAAATGAATATCATCCAAGACATCAAATAAACATTCTAAAAGGTCATCAACTGGAACTTTAGTGAAAAGTGAGGAAACATCAAAGCTAACTAGTTTAAAATCAAAATTAATATTGATATTGTTTAGCTTGTTGACTAAATCTACATTATTCATGATATTAGAATTTGATACCTTACCCACTAAAGGGCTTAAGAAAGAAACTAACCATTTTGACAATTCATATGTGATGGAGCCTACTGAACTCACTATAGGTCTTGCTGGAAAATTCCGTTTATGTGTTTTGATAAGTCCATACATATATGGCAATGAAGGAGACAAAGATGACAAACTTTTGATAAGAGAGATGTTACCTTTCAACAACAACTTCATTTCATTTTTGAAATGAGAATTAATTGCTTGTAAGGGAGTTTTACTAAGTTTAGAATATGTTATGTCATCATTTAGAAGATCATTCATTTTAGATAAATAGTTACTTTTGTCTAAAATCACAACAGAGTTAGACTTATCTGCTTTAGTAATATGTATATCCTTGTCTTTCTTTAAGGTGTTAATAGCTCTTATGAATCTTTTAGGGCAATTAGCTTCCACTGGTTTTGACAAACTGGCATACACTAAACCCTTACAGATATTAATTTCATTACTTAAATTACTGTATTTTTCTAAATTACAAAAAGACTTTGTGACATCAACACAGCTGGCTTCCCTGTCAGAGCACACAAAACAAACCATAGCCTAATGCACACAAGGAATCTTTATCTAGTTTATTTGTTAGGTTTACCACAAAAGATGGTTTGTGTTCTTGGTCCAGTCGCTGTTTTCAATAAGATGGTCCAACTTACAATTTAGTGACACTTGTAGCCTATTGCATTCTTTCCTTAATTTATCATAGCAATAGTCCAACATCCGGTTCTTCCAGTGTGTCGGTATTGCCATTTGAAAGACACGTTTCTTCTCTCTTGAAATGCGAAAAGCCTCCTCCATTTCAAGTTTCTTTAATTCAATGTTTTTATTTAAAATAATATTTTGGAATTGGTCAAATCGTCGACCAGACAGCTGAAACAAACGTTGAGGTAGGACAGATCTTGGCATCATTTGTTCATCAAAACATTTCCTAAGGAATCCAAATCGTAACTTCAGTTGGTAAGCCTTGATTAGCAATTTGGAGAAAGCAGTAACGAAAGGAGAAAGTCCATGACAGCTTGTAGAGAAGAAATAGAAGAGCCGTGTGGAATCCATGTTGGAAAGGATCACAATTTTGCGCGTGATCAAGATATTCCTATGAGTCCACGGGGAAAATGAAACACAATAAGCTCCCAAGTGCACTTTCGTGTATTAATCACATCATCAGGGGAGACACAAGAGAGAAATATAGCAGTCAGTTGATAAACATCGAAGATACGAAGCTAGGAGCCATTTGGTAAACATGTGATTGTCCAAAACATACAACGAGCGTTCATAAACTTATCATTTTACAAATTCTATCAACAATAAAGCTATCTAATTTGTATAGACCATCACTAATATTAAGATTATAATTCTTTGTGTACTTAATAATAGAAGATTCAATGATATTCCTCTTGGTAATAGAGTTAAAGTTAATAACTGAGATGGCGTTACTCCAGTCAATACAATGATCATAGTTTTTAACGTGATTAAACAAGGCAGATAAGTGTAACTCTGTTGTCATTTTAGACAAAAGTAACTATTTATCTAAAATGAATGATCTTCTAAATGATGACACAACATATTCTAAACTTAGTAAAAATCCCTTAAAAGCATTTAATTCTCATTTCAATAAAGAAATGAAGTTGTTGTTGAAAGGTAACATTTTTCTTATCAAAAGTTTGCCATCTTTGTCCCATTCATTGCCATATATGTATGGACTTATCAAAACACATAAACGGAATTTTCCAGCAAGACCTATAGTGAGTTCAGTAGGCTCCATCACATATGAATTGTCAAAATGGTTAGTTTCTTTCTTAAGCCCTTTAGTGGGTAAGGTATCAATTTCTAATATGATGAACAATGTAGATTTAGTCAACAAGCTAAACAATATCAATGGTAATTTTGATTTAAAACTAGTTAGCTTTGATGTTTCCTCACTTTTCACTAAAGTTCCAGTTGATGACCTTTTAGAATATTTATTTGATGTCTTGGATGATATTCATTTACCTGCTTCAAAGTCTAATTTCATTGAACTGATAAAATTGTGTATAAAAGACTGTGTATTTCAATTCAATGGAGATTATTATGCTCAAAAATTTGGTATGGCAATGGGTAACCCTCTTTCACCTGTACTAAGTAATCTTTACATGGAATTTTTTGAAACAAAATTACTAAAGGATATCTTACCTTCTAATGCAATTTGGTTTAGGTATGTAGATGATGTTCTTTGTGTATGACGAACAAATGAAAATTTACAAATATTTCTCCCCTTACTTAACAATTTAGTACCTTCCATCAAATTTACTGTAGAAAAATGAAAATAATGGTATGTTACCATTTCTAGATTCCATGATCCATAGACAAGGAAACAAGTTTAAGTTTAGCATATACAGGAAACCCACTAATGTATGCTCATATATCCATTATTACTCATCTCAACATGATCAGTACACCTGCACCCTGAGCCACCGACTCTCGCTCCACTTACAAGAAGGTGGAATCAAACATCATCATGAACAAAAGCATGGAACGAGACTAACGAGGGAGATTATAATGAATAACATCAAAATCATTACTAGTTGTAGTGATCGCAGGAGACTACAGAGATTAGAAGCCATTCACATAAGAGAGGAAGCCCCTGTCATCAACATCCAGACAAACATGACCACAGCCTTATAGCTCTATGATGGCCCGCCAATAGGACGTAGAGCTGATAATGCCTTGTCAAATTCCCGATTGCTCAGATGTGATTAATTACTGTGTTGTTACAAACATTCCATTATACAAAGGAATGTAAAGGTATCCATACAGCAGTGGACCACTGGGTCACTTCGAGGCTGATGGTGATAGTGGAAGATATCAGGAACTCACACATTAGTGTAGTGGAAGATATCAGGAACTCACACATTAGTGTAGTGGAAGATATCAGGAACTCACACATTAGTGTAGTGGAAGATATCAGGAACTCACACATTAGTGTAGTGGAAGATATCAGGAACTCACACATTACTGTAGTGGAAGATATCAGGAACTCACACATTACTGTAGTGGAAGATATCAGGAACTCACACATTAGTGTAGTGGAAGACATACAGATAATCTAAAGATAAACCTGTATATTGTCAGTGTGACTAATGATGAGTCGCAAATAATGTTAGTCTTGAACTTGAAGGGAAATATTTATCAAGTTTATTGTGAAACGTATTTATAATGCTGCTTCCAACCACTCTAACTGGTACATTATTCCATGTTAACAATCATATTGAAGATAAAATACTTCACCTCATCTGAGGTCAAACGTTTGCCCACCATCATTACTACGAGTGACATCAGACGTGACGTCATTAGTAGATAGATATCTATACCTCATAGTGATTTTTGTTGGTAATACAGACAGTTAGTTTCGCTCTATTTCCTATGAACGAAACTTTAAAGTAAAGTACACACAGTAAAAATGTATCTTCCCGGATGTGTCCGATGGATTTAGAAATGATCAATACGACTCGTGTTGTCTGGGTAGGGTTGGTGAGTGTGAATGTGGACATGTTTCCTCATAATTATGGCAACTCATCTTTATCGTTAATTCCATCGAAATATGAAATTGATATACAATTCAATATTACAATTTGTCCCAGCATTGGCACGGGGTCTTATCATATGATCATGATGAAATTGGTTCATAGTTAGACCTGCCAAGTCTCCTCAAATATGGAATGTCTCTAAGTGTTGGATTCACCAGGTCTCCATATGACTGGTCTGTACCATGACAGGTCGCTAGGTCTATGCTTCGTACGGGCTCTCACCTCAGCCCGGCTCTTTATCTGATCTTGACTAACAGGTAGTTTGTTGTTAGGGAGGCTGGCTGCCTGGCTGGCACAGGGCTTTACAATATGACGGATCTCTTTGTACCAGGTAAACATACATGTGTATTATTGGAGTGATCAGAATATCTCCTTTATGACCAAACAATTTAATGGTAGTATTTCGTATAGAGTCAATGTAATGTTGGTATATTTGAAAACATATGAACAGTCATAAAGCCTGAATCCATAGTATATGTCAAACATTAAAGTTATATACATGTTGACTTTTATCATTACCAGTACAACATTGGTGAACTAATGGTCTTCAACCGGCGGTATGCACAACCTCAACAATCAGGAGTTGTTCATTATTTCTGTTATAAAGACTCAGGTACGTCATCCAAGGTAATGATTACTATCTTCTTTACAAGGATCACTTAAACTTGGAATAAAAAGATAATAAATTAAGAACCATATGTATATATATAAACATGGAGATATATGTATCTACTTGAGTCAGACGAATGTGTTATATACTTAAGAATGTGACTGACAACTTAAAGAATAATGTACAAACATTATAGTTGATGTGATAAATGATTTATAATAAATATGTAGTGTGTTGCATCAAAATGGTTCTTAAGAACGAAGGCCTTTTAGCCAGCAAAGATGATAAGAAATTGAAAAAAGGTGTTAAAAGCATAACAATCATAAGCCCCAGAATATATTATCCTCTGGATATATAAAATAAAATCCAACGCAAAATAACTAGGTTAAAACAGTATTCATTCAGCATTCAAGAAAATATGTACTTTCCCTCTCCTTATCTCCTATCATCATTTCTTATGTTTACTTCCAACAAATATCTTGTATATCATATAAAAATTTGTTATAGGTATTAGGTGAATATTGTCCAGCGACGCGTTGTATAACTCTCTGTTGTCAAAGTTCACCGGTGGAGTAGATCATATATTACAAAGCTGTGTCTCTCCACACAGATGTTACACGTCCCAGGTTAAGATATTTCCTTGATATGGCGTTTATCTAACATAGATATGTCTTCTATAAAGATCTGTAAACACGTTCTCCTGCGGGTCGATACCTAACGCTTTCGTATTAATCATTTGTAAGTGACCAAGCATCACAAAGTTGTGTCACTTCCCACACTCTGTTTCATTAATCATTCAAACTATATTTGTTTCATCATTGATTTGATCTTTACAATAGATATTTATGTTTGTAATTTTCTTTATCATATCATTAGTCAGTTGAAGTGCACAATACGCTTGTCAACCTGGCCAGTCTACTGTTTTGGTTATATTATTCACAAGGTGTAACAGGACTCCATCTGTCAGCTGTGTCACCACCAGTGACAAGTCGTCCTTAGCAAGGCTGTGTCATCCGCAAAGGACTGAGAGAAATAGTACAGTCTCGTCGGAAATGTTCTTGCTCAAAGATGTCTACCTTCCCCTGCTCCTGTGTAGAGTGCAGCAGCCACGAAGGTGTAGGAGCGCCATCAAAGGTGTGCTGGTGATGTGTGGTAATAATAATACTACTGTTCACACCATCAACAACAACCATTTCTCAGGTTTGTCTGTCCTACTTGTTGTCGCTGCACGTAACTCTGTCATTGTATATGTCTTCCTTGAACGTACATCTTCCTATATTTCACTGTCCCAACTATTTAGACAATAATACGTTGAAAGGATTGTTAGGTGACTTTAAAGTGGAACATATAAAGGATTAGTGACCTAATGACCTTTCATAGGTCGCTGTCCGTTAGAATCCACCATTCCTCTTACGAACAGTGTGAGAGCGTGTCTGGTCTCAGAATCATCTTGAACCCCTGGGAAAACTGTTTAAGATGATTCGATTGATGGTTATAACATGACCTTTACCGCAGGTATGACCCTTGCAATCAACAGGGGTGAAAACCTTAATTATATGGGCCAAATATTTAGTGAGCGTGTGTATGACCTTACAAATATCTTCAACACGTGAAGGTGTTCAAGTATTTTTGGTTGAGGATCATGACTAACTTGTTGACTTTATTAACCCTGGCAGTGGATGAGCCACAAGCCCAAATAACCAACCAACCTGGCGATTATTTTAGATGTCTTGCTTGAGTGACAATGTAGCACCTGGGTTGAGGCCAAGGACTTGTTACCCTCCTCCTTTCAGTCTGTTTTTCTATCTCTTCCTCACAACACTCCCGAGAACCCTCCAGCAAACTCCACCACACGCCCCTTTCTGCCAAACCCTTCCCTCTACGTCGTCAGTAATCAAGACAGACATTCATAGCTTCATATGCAGCTACCTGCTGGACCTGGACCATCATTTTATGTTGAACTTATGGTTCACATTCTAGCTTCATGACCTTTAGGTGATAGCCCTTAAATGCAACAACATATATACATCCTGTTATACAACTGATGTTACTGTCTGACGTATGTATGGTGCGGCTTGATGACCTTACCTGCTGATGGTCAAACATGTTATCATGTTGCAAATATCGTGATTTGTATGTTTTGTTGTGTGGCACAGATTCTGGTGTAGATATCTTTAATAACCTTTACCAGTTACTATCCAGTATAGTGAACGATAGACAGACTTACGTGTTACAGACTCCGTATGATAAACACCTGACGAATCTCGACACAAACATTTATCTGTTGGGTAAGATCAGAGAACGAGTCGTCCAGTGGCAGAACATAAACCTACAACATATAACAACAACAACAACAACAACAACAACAACAACAACAACAACAACAACAACAAACAACTGTTATGTGAAGATCTAGTTATTCAAAGTGAGATGATCACAAGGAAGTTAGGGATATAGAAGAGTAGGAGTGAGGTATAAGCTGGAGGCGGACCCACCCACCGTGGCTGGTGCTATATAGAGCAGTGAGGGATAACACCATATCTTAACCCCTGGTGATGTGTGAGCTTATAAACACTGGTGGTATTTATGGCGGCCACCAACCAGGAAGTAATGTTCACCAGGTATTGCTCTGCTCTACACTGATCCAACAACTACAAGGATAATGTTGTTATAACCTTCTTGATCATGCTGGTTATAGAAGTATTATAGATACATGTTGGTGACACAAGGATAATGTTGTTATAACCTTCTTGATCATGCTGGTTATAGAAGTATTATAGATACATGTTGGTGACACAAGGATAATGTTGTTATAACCTTCTTGATCATGCTGGTTATAGAAGTATTATAGATACATGATGGTGACACAAGGATAATGTTGTTATAACCTTCTTGATCATGCAGGTTATAGAAGCATTATAGATACATGTTGGTGACACATCATAATGATGGTCTCGTCTGGTGTCCACATAACCACAGTACTTTACTACAGTACATACAGTAATATCAGTCGTAACAACACTATGTATGTAGTCGTGATTACCGTAACATGTGAGTGGCAAGATTGGATGACGTAACGTAACAATATCAGACTTCATCATTCTCAATAGTTTAGATGGATCATGTAATATTTGGCGTTGCTTCATGTTTTATCAGATGATCAAATGATGGTTGGCCTAATGACCTTCACAAGTCAGTGGTCATTAAATCCCACACAGCAACCAACCACTCAGGATGACCAGGAGGGAGCCACCTGGTGCAGACCAAGTGTACCAGCCTGGTGGAGAGGATCAAGTGCTCCACCTCAGGATAAGAGCTGCTCAAGTTCTGTAGTGAGGGACACTCCAAGTGGCATGTGAAACTACCAGTCTTAGTTATAAACTACCGCCCGGCTGGCCGGTGGGTGGCTGTGGCCAACATGAACCCAGGGGCTACACACACACACACACACCGCCCACTGACCTGACCACCGGCCGGTGGGTGGGTGTGGCCAACATGAACCCAGGGGCTACACACACACACACACACACACCGCCCACTGACCTGACCACCACCACTGTGACCTGACCACGTGTGGCATGTAGCTCATCCTTGGACAACATTAATCAAATACCTAGACAGAATTTTTATGTTAGATAAAAGACATTTCTTGATAGTAAACATAAGAAATGATGACGAAAGATAAGGGACGCTATTACAGGTAAATATTTTGTTAAAATATGAAATACTCTTCCTCAAACTAGCTCCCTGTACTGTATTTTCTTTTACATACCAAGAGGAAAATATATTCTGTGGTTAATCACAATAAATGTTTATGTTTAACAGGTTTTCTATTTCTGATAGTATTTCACTGATTCAGGTTTAAGAACCTTGGTTCTGAACAACCATTATAATGCAACACAATACATATTTACCATGAATAAATCATTTATCACAATAACCATTATGTTTGTACCAGATTCTTTAAGTCCTCAATCACGTTTGTTAATATATAAGGCATTTTTCCGCCACATTTCAATACATAACATATATCTACACGTGTGGAAATATATGTATATGTTTTTATAAATTTTTCTTTGGCTTTTATAATCAAGGTGTAAGATATCCATCTGAAGAGAATACTAGATAATATTATAGGTTATGTGTGTGTGTGTGTGTGTGTGTGTGTGTGTGTGTGTGCGTGTGAGCGTACATAGGAGTGAAAACATATTTTACACTTACAAGGTTAAGAGACGGGGCAACACGAGTGTACAAATCCTTCCTCAAAAGACTCACGTGATAATGATTAAAGTAGTACACACACACACACACACACACACACACACAGAGCGGCGCCAGGCTGGAGGCGGGGCATCGTGACGTCACAGGCAAGTCCCTCCCCCCGCCAGATCCAAACATGTGTTGTGTCTGGTGATGGCGGTTCAAGATTTCCCACATTTATATTGATCTTTACATTATCATCCACTCCCAAAGTCACCTGGCATTCTTGTGTTTCAACAACAGACGTGATATATGCAACACCAGGCAAACATTGTACCATTATCTGATAGGTTAATTGGTGCACAATCAAGAACCAGTGAATTTCATCGCCGCCATAAGTAAGTAAGGAAGGTGACTTTAATGATGATAAATACGACCTGGTATGGCTGTGTCTACACACTACCGCCATCTGGTCAACATTGTACATACCAACATTTAAACTGTGACATTCAACCACAAGGTTTAAAGTCGCTCATGAAAACGCGAACTTAAAATCTATCCATTTAAATCTACCATTCATCAATAAACATTTAAACACCGTCATTTGAACGTAAACCTTCCAGCTGCGTTATTTTACCAGAGTCCTTTAAGATACGTCATATAAACACAAAACTTAAATGTACGTTAAGCTTGTGCAAACCATCATTGAAACTCAAACTTTTGAATTAGAATTGTAATGAAAATGCGAACTTTTAACTCTGTCAAATTACAGCTATTGTACAAAATGATTACTTATTGACAAATTTTAATGTCAGTTAATTTAACGATATCCTTTGTGGTTCATCTTTGAAACACAAACCTTTAAACTTTGTCTCTAGAACTGAACACAACCATTAAGTTTCATAACTGGAATGGAAATTTGGATAATCTATCAAAATTCGTCATATAACGCGAACTTTTAAATCCTTCCATTCAGTTGGGCCGTTACTTGCCTGGCTGCCATTCATAATATGTCCTTTTATATTGTATGTTGACTACGCTCTCATTCATTCGTCATTTGGATCGTCTCACTGATATTCCATTCATAAACTTCATTCCTAAAGCTTATTTTTGACCACCATGTTGTTTCCTTAAGGTTTATAATTCTTTGTGTATTTAATAATAGAAGATTCAATGGTATTTCTCGTGGTACTGGAATTAGAGTTAATAATGCCATCTCAGTTATTAACTCTAACTCCAGCACCACGAGAAATATCATTGAATCATCTATTACTGAATACACAAAGAATTATAATCTTAATATTAGTGATGGTCTATACAAATTGGATAACTTTAATGTTGATAAAATGTGTAAACAATTCATCTTCTTCTCCACATAATAAGTTTATGATGCGCTTGTTGTCTGTCTTGGACAATCACATGTTTACCATATGGCGTCCTAGCTACGTCTCTTCGTTTTATATCAACTGACTGTTATATTTCTTTCTTGCGTCTCCCCTGATGATGTGAATTTTACACGAAAGTGCACTTGGGAACTTATCGTGTTTATTTTCCCTGTGAACTTATAAGATATATACTTGATCACGTGCAAAATTGTGATCCTTTTCAATATATATATATATATATATATATATATATATATATATATATATATATATATATATATATATATATATATATATATCCTTCAGTATGTTTACTTTCGATAATGAGGAACAGAAGAAGGAGCCAAGCAGGTAAGTTTCGTCAAAGACATCTCTCTTTTCTAAACGCTGCCTCGCAAAGATTTTCATTAATTCAAATTGAAGAAACAGACGTATTTTTCTGTTGTCTGGTTAGCTCAGTGGTAGAGCGTGAGTCTCACACACTCAAGGTCGTGGGTTCGAGACCCACACCAGACATAATTTTTGTCTTTTTCTTTTGTTTTGTCCGCATCACATGTGTGCAACATTCAGTATGTTTGTTCAACGTTATAGTGAAGATCTTCACAATAAATTGTGGTTTTCGACCTTATCTGAAAGGGTCAGGTCCACCAAGACGTCCTTGAAATCTTCCAGAAGCTTCTGGCGATCCTCCTCCAACTGCTGGGCACATCAGAGTTAACATGGGCCGGACATCGGTTGTGGAACGTCTTAATCTGCTTCCGGTAGTTTGCAGGGATGATGATGAGGGCTCTGACCTCATACCAGGTCAGCTTAGTTCCAGTCTATTGTTTAGTTCCAGTCTATTGCTTAGTTCCAGTCTATTGCAACGACAATAAAAAAGTAAAACTCATTTCTTCGTGGAAAATTAAGAGGAAAACACGACAGCAACATGGAGATTTACCCTGTGGTTATTTTGCCGGCTAGTCGGCAACGGTCGGTCAAACACTATTTTGGCGTGGTAATCTCAGTGCTTCATATAATACTATGTCACAAAATATGTTCTTGGGGGCGTAGCTCAGTGGTAGAGTACTCGCTTGGCATGCGAGAGGACCCGGGTTCAAACCCCGGCGCTTCCATTTTTATTTTGGAAATTCATTGTTTTCAGTCTTGTATATGTATATATATATATGTATGTATGTATATATATATATATATATATATATATATATATATATATATATATATATATATATATATATATATATATCGTCCGATCAGGGAAGTTAAGCAACGTTGGGTCTGGTTAGTACTTGGATGGGTGACCGTCTGGGAACACCAGATGCTGTTATCCCTGGGGATAGGAAGAAAGTATACTTGCCACGTATTCCCTGCGTGTCGTACAAGGCGACTAAAAGGGGAGGGAGCAGAAGGCCGGAAATCCTTTACTCTCACTTTCAATTTTACAAAAGACGGAACAGAGAAGATATAAAGATATTGTAAAGATGTAATTAATATAAGATATAAGAATGAATGGAAGATACGGATGTAGCTGAAACAAGGAGTAATGAAGATTAAGGTGCAATGAAAATTATTCTGTAGTGAAGATAAATGTATATGTTGAAATTTTGTATTGAACATCAAGAAGTAATGATAATGATGAGAGTGTAGTGATGATGAGGGTTTAGTTAGGGAGTGGTGACAATTGCCTTTACAATGATAATAAGGAGGTAACACAATGAGGAACACAAACTTTCCAAAGCTACGTTCAAGTCAGACTTTGAACTAAGTTCGGTAAACAGAAGGATGATGTTAAGATGAGAGTGTAGTGAAGAAGAGTATAGTGATGATAAGGATATTGTCAAGATAGGTTGTAGTGAAGATACGAATGTAGTGAAGATACGAATGTAGTAGAGATAAGGGTTATTAAAGAGTAAAGTTCATTCAAAATGATTATGTAGTGAAGATAAGAACTACTTTTAGTGAACATCAGGGAGTACAATGATGATGGTATGGTAGAAATAACGGTGTAGTGAAGAAGAGGGTATAATGAAGATATAATTAAGTGAAAATAAGCTAGTAGTGAAGATACACGTTAGGGAATATGAGGTTGTAGTGAACTTAACCTTATTGACCTGATCCCCCAAATCCTCCAAACTACGTTCAAGGGCGGATCCAAAGCCAACCGAAAAGGCTATTTCTCTGTGTATTGTTAGTGGTGGTGGTGGTGTGTAGGTGTGTGTAATCATCTACTTGCACTGTATTAGGAGGGGGTTTTACACTCGTGGGGCCCCGTGTAAGTACATTGTTTGTGTGAGCGGGTAAAATCTAAAGCCTTCCTTGAAACCAGCTTAGTCAAGATAAGGTCATATGAAGATGAGGTTGTAGTGAAGATTATAATGAGCCTTGCATAGTGAAGATAAAGGGATTAAGGAGAAGAGATGTAGTAAAGAAGATTATAGTGAACACAAAAGGTTTCAAGCTAAGTGCAGGCTCGGCCTACGGGCTTGAACTTACATTTTAGGTCAAAGTCATCACCAGTACACCCCGGCCAGCATTAAAGTTTATCCGTACACACACACACACACACACACACACACGCACACACACACATAAGTACATATATATATATATATATATATATATATATATATATATATATATATATATATATATATATATATATATATATATATATATATATACATATATATATATATATTTACACTGTACCAGAAGCGTTAACTAAAGCTCATTTGGTGAAATCGTGTTTCCTCACATTAAATGTTATCCCAGATATCAAAAATTCTTCTCTTTCGTCTTTCATTTTCTATGTTTTCCACTTGACTTTCTTCACTCGAAGTGATTTACCGTTCATGTTTTAGATTAAACTATATTTGTCAATTCACCAATTCCCTCTCCCATCTCATCATGACGCTTCTTATTGTTCTTTGATTTGAATCCTCAGTTTTCACCTCTCCTTCAACATGATAACCTCTGAATCTGTGAGTGTGTAATTACCTATTTTTACTGTGTGAGGAGAGAGTTCTACACTCGCCAGGCCAAATCTCTAGAACATTCTGTACTATTATACAACTTGTAAGATTTATGTATGGTGTCTGCCTTAACCATGACCTCATTCTTCTTATTCCATTCATCAACCACTCTTATATGAACTTTAAAATTACTTCTCTGAATATATTTGAACAATATTGCCCTAATTTCATGCTATGTTCTCTAGTTTTGTGTGTGTGTGTGTGTGTGTGTGTGTGTGTGTGTGTGTGTGTGTGTGTGTGTGTTTTCAGAAAGTAACTGTACTGTTCAACAAGGATTTCCCAAAAGCCATTCACCTCATATCCTTTTATTTCGATGCTTGAGAATGGCTACATTTTCGTCAAAGTGTTTTTTGTCTTATTAGTATTTATAATGATTTATTGATTCAAAAAGTATTGGTATTTCGAAACTATTTAGATCCTTCAACATCTCCAGCCATCTTCACTACACTCTCAACACCATTCGCCATCTTGACTATTTCTTGGACACCTTTAGATTTCATAAGATAATGATCGCAGGAAAACTAAATAAATCCGTCTACATATCCGGATTTGTATGGGATTTAATCTGGATAGATCTGGTTATGTGACGTCACATAACCCAGGGGTATATAAGGCCGGCGGCGAGAGAAGTGTAATCATTTGAGGATGGGACTCCGTACCGACAACATCTCCTCTCACACTCTCCGGCAAGAAAATTTGGTAAGTGCGCCTCAGGCCGGAATCAAAATGAGTGTTCCAGTTGTAAAGTTGACCCAGAAGGATGTGAATGACCTGGTGGTTATGAGAGAGGTGGGTCGGGGAGGCAACGCCAAGATTGAAACGGTGTTGTTCCGTGGATCGTGTTGCGTCATCAAAACCCTTCTGGACGGAGTGAGTTGGAAAAGTCTTATGGATGAAGCCGACATTCACAGGAGACTGGCTGGGGCTGGAGGAGCCCCTCTCCTTCGAGCAGTGTGCCGCAACCCCCCACTGATCATCTTAAGCCACACTGGCCAGCCTTATGATAAGTACATGAGAACATGTCGGTCGGACGAGGAACTGGTCGAGTCCGCCATCATGGTCGCTCGTCGGCTGATGGAAATCCATAAGAAAAACATTGTCCATAATGACGTCAAGGTCGAGAATGTGACCGTGACGATGGGTGAGAAGCCAGAGTTTCACATCATCGACTTCGGCTTGAGCGTTAAGAAGGGAAGCTGCGTTGAGTACAATGTTCCTGACCTGTGGTTGGCCCCTGAGGTCAGGGAGCGCAAGCCGGTCTCCCCAGCCAGTGACGTCTTCTCTTTTGGGCATCTAATGAGGCACGTGTCCATCCTGGTCAGGAAGCAGGGTGTGCGGGAAAGCCTCCAGGATCTTTACCAAACAGCGACCCACAGCGACCCCTCAGAGAGACCAGCTCTGCCACTTATTATTGGTGAGCTGAAGAAGGTGATGAGGTCAGTCCGCCGGAGGCGTACCAGAGGAGGGGGCCAACGGAACCAGAGGAAGGGCAGGAAATGAGGTGCCCTTCCTCAACTATCTACCTCACAATAACAACTTTGTTTTAGAGGAAATTCTACTTTTAATATAATGGGAAAGAACTTTGTTTTAGAGGAAATTATTATCTTTACATAGCTTAAAGCGGGATAGACCTTTATTTTAAAGGAAATTAAAATATTTGTTTAAAACGGGAAAAAATTATGGAACTCGACATGCAACCACCTCCTCGTGGTGAGTTCTGGGTGATAAGAGATCAAACATCTCTTATCAGCTAAGAGTTGCATACAAACGTATTTCCTGATAAGTAAAAGACAACTGGATAATGTTCTTATGATCTTAAATGTTCTTAGAGTTTGGCTAGTGTTATCTTGGAGGTCTTCTATCCCCTACAGCTCGGGCTGGGCCCAGACTGTATCATGGACAACGATAAATGGTCTTAGACGAGCTATCATGGACAGCGATAAATGATTTAGCCTAACTATTATGGACAACGATAAGTGATCTTAGCTTAACCATCATGGACAACGCTGAATTATCTTAGCATAGCCGTCATGCAAAATGATAAATGATCTTAGCCTTACTATCATGGACAACGATAGATAATCTTAGCCTAGCCATCAAGGCCCATTTTCAGTCGTCCATCATAAATTTGCATGTTATTCTAATATCATTAGTAGTTTGAACCTTATAAAAGACTGACTTGGTCCAGTTGTATGTTTTCATACAAGAACAAATTGAAGTGTCCCAAGCATTTTGAAATGGCATTTGTACTACTTAACTCTCGATGTTAGTGAAAACATGTGAGATAACCACGACTGAGCAGCTTTCCTGTGTGCTGTGAATTTATTACCTTCCTTTTTCCTCTCTCTCTCTCTCTCTCTCTCTCTCTCTCTCTCTCTCTCTCTCTCTCTCTCTCTCTCTCTCTCTCTCTCTCATCAAGATATTCGAAATTATGAAATTCAATGTAGCCAAACTTCTGAATTACTTGTTTCTCTTGTAAAGTTGATCGTAGGTTTTTTTTGATATATATGGAGGAAGTGAAGTGTTTTAGATATCTGGGAGTGGATCTGGCAGCGGATGGAACCATGGAAGCGGAAGTGGATCATAGGGTGGGGGAGGGGGCGAAAATTCTGGGGGCCTTGAAGAATGTGTGGAAGTCGAGAACATTTTCTCGGAAAGCAAAAATGTGTATGTTTGAAGGAATAGTGGTTCCAACAATGTTGTATGGTTGCGAGGCGTGGGCTATGGATAGAGTAGTGCGCAGGGGGATGGATGTGCTGGAAATGAGATGTTTGAGGACAATGTGTGGTGTGAGGTGGTTTGATCGAGTGAGTAACGTAAGGGTAAGAGAGATGTGTGGAAATAAAAAGAACGTGGTTGAGAGAGCAGAAGAGGGTGTTTTGAAGTGGTTTGGGCACATGGAGAGAATGAGTGAGGAAAGATTGACAAAGAGGATATATGTGTCGTAGGTGGAGGGAACGAGGAGAAGAGGGAGACCAAATTGGAGGTGGAAAGATGGAGTGAAAAAGATTTTGTGTGATCGGGGCCTGAACATGCAGGAGGGTGAAAGGAGGGCAAGGAATAGAGTGAATTGGAGCGATGTGGTATACCGGGGTTGACGTGCTGTCAGTGGATTGAATCAAGGCATGTGAAGCGTCTGGGGTAAACCATGGAAAGCTGTGTAGGTGTGTATATTTGCGTGTGTGGACGTATGTATATACATGTGTATGGGGGGGTTGGGCCATTTCTTTCGTCTGTTTCCTTGCGCTACCTCGCAAACGCGGGAGACAGCGACAAAGTAAATAAAAAAAAAAAAAAAAAAAAAAATATATATATATATATATATATATATATATATATATATATATATATATATATATATTCTATTTATTCATTTTGCTTTGTCGCTGTCTCCCGCGTTAGCGAGGTAGCGCAAGGAAACAGACGAAAGAATGGCCCAACCCACCCACATACACATGTGTATACATAAACGTCCACACACAGTACATATACATATCTACACATCTCAATGTATACATATATATACACACACAGACATATACATATATACTCATGTACATAATTCATACTGTCTGCCTTTATTCATTCCCATCGCCACTCCGCCACACATGGAATAACAACACCCTCCCCCCTCATGTGTGCGAGGTAGCGCTAGAAAAAGACAACAAAGGCCCCATTCGTTCACACTCAGTCTCTAGCTGTCATGTAATAATGCACATACATACATATATATATATATATATATATATATATATATATATATATATATATATATATATATATATATATATATATATATATATATATATATATATATATTTATATATATATATTGGGGAGTAAATATATAAAACCATTTTGGTGTCTCAGATTTTGGACATGAATCAAGGTATATTTACGCCACTGACTAAGATTATGACCTTCATTTCCTTCCAGTAGATACAGGTTTTCAGATAATGCAATTATCAATAAATGGACCACTGACGAGCTTAGGTAGTTCTAAGTGGAGCTTAAAATGTTGTGCTTCTACACAATGACAACAAATATGGATCACTCCCAATTGGTGGTTCAACTATGATGAGTGAACAGCAGGACACAATCGTCCTGGTCTTACACAAGATATCATACCACCATGACCAATGGTTAATGTGTGTGGATCTTAAGATGGTGACTTTTCTCCTGGGTCAGCAGAGTGGGTACAACAAGTAGTCCTGCTTTATCTGTCTCTGGGATAGTAGAGCTGAGGATGAGCACTGGCTGAGAAAACAATGGTCTCTGAGAGAAAACATGTTGGTTGGAGACAAGAATGTAATGGCAGAACCCTTGGTTGATAGAGATAAGATCATTGTACCACCACTGCACATCAAACTAGGTTTAATGAAACAGTTTGTGAAGGTTTGGAACAAAGAAGAACACTCTGCTTTGACTACAAAGGCAGAAAATGTCCAGCGCTGATCATGGAGAAGGTGAAGGCAGGTATTGTCGACGGGTCTCAAAATCATGGAACTCATGAAAGACCCACATTTCCAAGATTCAATGACCAATGTTGAGGCAGATTAATGGTCTTCGTTCACTGTGGTTGTAAGGAATTGTCTTGGTCACCATAAAGCAGATAACTACCCTGAACTAGTGGAGAACCTGCCATCTTCTTTCCCTCAACTTGGCTGTAAAATGAACATCAAAGTGCATTATCTCCACACCCACTTGGCCAGACAACCTAAGTGAGGAACTGGCTCAACCATTCCACCAAGATTTAAGAACCATGGAAGAAAGATCCCGGGGACACTGGGATACCCATACCTGGGACACTGGGACACCCATACCTGGGACACTGGGATACCCATACCTGGGACACTGGGATACCCATACCTGGGACACTAGGATACCCATACCTGGGACACTGGGATACCCATACCTGGGACACTGGGATACCCATACCTGGGACACTGGGATACCCATACCTGGGACACTGGGATACTCATACCTGGACCACTGGGATACCCATACCTGGGACACTTGGATACCCATACCTGGGACACTGGGATACCCATACCTGGGACACTGGGACACCCATACCTGGGAAACTGGGATACCCATACCTGGAACACTGGGATACCCATACCTGGGACACTGGGATACCCATACCTGGGACACTGGGATACCCATACCTGGGACACTGGGACACCCATACCTGGGAAACTGGGATACCCATACCTGGAGCACTGGGATACCCATACCTGGGACACTGGGATACCCATATCTGGGACACTGGGATACCATACCTGGGACACTGGGATACCCATACCTGGCACACTTGGATACCCATACCTGGGACACTGGGATACCCATACCTGGGACACTGGGATACCCATACCTGGGACACTGGGATACCCATACCTGGGACACTGGGATACCCATACCTGGGACACTGGGATACCCATACCTGGGACACTGGGATACCCATACCTGGGACACTGGGATACCCATACCTGGGACACTGGGATACCCATACCTGGTACACTGGGATACCCATACATGGGACACTGGGATACCCATACCTGGGACACTGGGATACCCATACCGGGGACACTGGGATACCCATACATGGGACACTGGGATACCCACATTACCGTTACAAAGGAAGTTTGTGCTTCTTCCAAAACCAACAGGCCATTTGCACGTCTCATGAACCTAGAATGTCTAGAAACTGAGAATCTGGCTGAGAATCTGTCTTCCAACTAACAGTTCTGTTTTCACCTCCTGCTCTCCTGACTCTTCACACTGTATATCTTTCTTCCATTGTCTATATTTCCTCCACGAGGCAGCGACATTCTCTCATCCTCAAGTGGAGGTTCTCTACTTGGGAGATTTTAGCGCACATCACAGGGAACAGTTGGAAGGTCCTGACGTATATATATATATATATATATATATATATATATATATATATATATATATATATATATATATATATATATATATATATATATATATATATATATATATATATATATATATATATGTGTGTGTGTGTGTGTGTGCATGCGCATGTTTTTGTAATTGTTTGTTTTCCACGCATAATAATTTGGACCAGATAATCAACCAGTTTACCCATATTCCAGACCGTCACAACCATTCTCCCATTACTCCGGACTTTCTTCTCCAGTCCCTCCTGTTACACCTACACAATTCGTTTATCTGACCATACTCTTGTGTCTCCTCACTACGTTCCTTCCTCCATTAATTGGCCACTCTACATCACAGTATTTTCAGGTAACTAAAAAAAAAAATCTTTATTTGTCTGAACTTCCATGGAAAGATTACTGCCTTTCTTACGGCGATGAATCTATATATCCTGAGCCTATAGCATAAGTTATTGTTGCGTGAATACAGGCATATATTCCTTCATCCCCTATAATAACCCTTTTCTCCAATTTGTCGTACAACCATCGTAGTTCTGAAACCATTTGTCCAAGAGACCAAATATATTGCATCAGGGAGTCTCTCCTTCCTCCAACACTCATTCGACCTTAATATTCATCTAAAATCCTTGAAAAATATCATGTTATTCGTGAGTCAAACTATTTCTTTATCCACTGTAAATACAACAACGTATTATCTTCCGGATTCTTTTTTATATTAAGCCAGAAATATTTCAAACAGTTTATATGGCATTACATTTCCTTCTTTTTACAATTAGACGACACTTTTAGCTGTATCTCTTACTGAAAGAAGTAATCATTTTGGCTCTATCTGCTTCAACTCCAATCCCGATCAGTCTAACATTTCCCTCACCCTTTAAAGTACCTCTAACTGATCCAATGCAACTTCCTAAAATATCTTCCTGTAAACTCCATAAGTAATGGGCAAGAAAAAGGCATATGGAACCACATGACATCCATCCTTGTGTTGTGAATGAATATACCTACATTCCTGTGAGACATTACCGACGGCAGGTGAACTATTGACAAGAGCAGTCATCAAGGGCTTATTATTCCCTCATGATCAAACTTATCCAGGTCTGCCGTTTTGTTTCTTTTGTTCCATTGTTTCTGATAGTATGTCTTTAACTTTTATGTAAAAATGTTGAAATACACTGTACTTTCTTATCAATAAAATTGGATTTAGGACATAAGCTGTGTCTTTGATTATAAATACAAGTGCAGTGAGAAAAAATGTGATTCTTGCCAGAGCTTCGTTCTCTGGAATTAAGTCACCGCTTTCCGTTATTAATTAACCAAATGATTAAGCAGTGATTCTTGCTTCTAACATAACTATGTAAAGCATTAATCAATTAGCCCTTCATATTGATGTATAGCCTGTCGTATAACTATCTTAATTTACGCAAATTCATACAGTATAGTCTTTCATGTTTTGTAGATCTGAGTTTTTATGTGTTACTTTCTTCAAAAAAGGCATCTCCTCATTTCATCCTTTCACCACATTAGTTTTGTTTTGCAAAACAAGGTTTATTACGCACTGGCACACTTGTACCCTCGATTACTTTGAAAGTTTTATTGAAACATTTCCTAGCTACGTTCATGTCATTTTAAGCTACCATATCAATTAGGATTTGACAGTCAAAAGTAATGCGAAAATCACTAAGATATGAAAGTCTAAAATCTGGTATATTTTTATACGACTCATGTTGACTAGCATTCCATGCAGTGTTGAAAGTGATTTAAAATGTAATTTCACGGTGATCAGTATTTCGAAACTGATGTAACCTTCCCAGTAAAAGTACATTCTCTAACTGAACGACCCATGTATACTGTACCTTAACTTTCCTTTTATTATCGTCACTGTTAACATGACCAGTGCCAGTACATTTTATGACTGCATGTCCCATATATAATTTCCTCGACCACATAAATTCAAAGCCACGTACCTAGTTCAAATATGTCATCTGAGCTGAAAAACACTATAATGGGGAGAAGTAAGGATATGAGGAACATAGGAGAGTGATGCGAACTATTAAATAGATGGCCACTTATAGCACAGTCAAATTGTTCATGCAGATTGGTCCGCTAGTATGTTTTGTATAAGTGATAACGAATGTTAAGTAACGTAATATTTCGTCGTATTGGTAAGACCAATTGTTAAAGTCGTTCAGCAGCTGTCATTCATCTCGTAATAATTATGTTACACCGGACACTTTATTGGCTAGTGTCCATTGTGGAAGTCCATGCAAGATTCTGTGTACCATATATTAGATATAAACACAGCAACTGTCTCAAACATGAACAAGCAACATTCATTGGAAAATAGTAATGTCTTGTGACCTCTAGACACTCATCCTCTCCCTCTGCTACACCTCCCAGTCTCCCTAGCACCCCAACCATGTTTTCACCCAACCTTCTCTGGCCAGTGATATCGCTGCCTTTACACGTCTGTGATTACCTCTGATCAGATGATAAAAATCATTGTTGCTTTCCCTTATAATACTTGCACTAACCATTTGCACCTGCAACACTTAATAGCTCACTTAATAACTCTACTGGGTTCCACGTCCCCCTTTACAGCGTTACCAGCTAAGTTGACATATACATACTCGGTATGTCTATGTCGAATTGTATGACCTTTGACCTTTTATGTTGCTATCATTGCTCACGACTGTACACCATATTGTGCCCTTTTTCAAATACACATTTATTCTCTGTATAAATATATTCTTTATGTATACAATGTAAGTCTAAAATGTTTCATCACTTACTCATGTATACGTGTCATGACTTGATTATATCTGCTTTGTATTACACAAACGTTGTTACCTATGTTACTATCAGTATACTGTATGACTTATGTTATACCTGCTTTGTATTACACAAACGTTGTTACCTATGTTACTATCAGTATATTGTATGGTTTATGTTATACCTGCTTTGTATTACACAAACGTTGTTACCTATGTTACTATCAGTATATTGTATGGTTTATGTTATACCTGCTTTGTATTACACAAACGTTGTTACCTATGTTACTATCAGTATATTGTATGGTTTATGTTATACCTGCTTTGTATTACACAAACGTTGTTATCTATGTTACTATCAATATCGCTTAGTATACTGTACTTGATGTATCCTAGACCTCCCACCTCTGACTGCAGTGTGCACTTGGGGTGCCTGACCCTACACAGAACCCCCGTCACTCTCCTGTGTTGATGTATTTTACCCACAGTGCGCTCTATACTGGCCTCCACCTACCCCTGCATATGTATGTACACTTCACTCATACAATCATTGACATGCTTTTTCTATGGATATCCAGACAATAATCTTTCTTTTAATAAAAGAAATAACATTTATTGAATTGTAACAAACTTACCTCAATCTTCAACTTTATCAACATCACGAGCAGGTTTCTCAAGTAATTGGATTATGGAAATATCAAGCAAATTTACGTGGATTCGCACCGGAAGCTACTGAAAAGGGACATTCCCACCCCACCTTGCACTTAAGTCTTTTACGACAGAATCTTGTTCGTTACAAATTTCTGCAAACTGATCATAAAATCTGTCGCCTTTCTCTGGTGTTTGTCCTACTGTTATTTCCTTACGAAGTTCATCTTTAATTTATGCAAAATGAAATCGACATTCCCATCGGTGACGTTTTATTCATCACAAGATTAAGATGATCTTTAAGAAAGACCAACCATTACCGATTACATTGTTTACCATGTTTTTATTAGAAACTAAACCCTGGGATTGCGTATTAGGCAAAGAAGTCTATTCATTTTATATCAAACCAAGAATCAGAAATAGCAATCACATAATATCTTCTACATGTGCTTTCTTAGACTCTGATATTTAGTTACGTAGCCTCCGAACATTAACAATATCTAAAATACTTTATGTCATCGCAAAGATGACTCATTTCTTTATAGATACCAGTACAAGGCTTCACTTTCATGAACCAATGAGAGTGAAACAATGCACAGTTCAATATCAGTATTAGGTGCAGAGACAAGTGTAACACTGCAAACTGTTGCCACTCGTTACCACCACACATAAGTATTAAGGTTTTCTACACAGTCTAATGGCAATAAACAGACAACTTACCTACACTGAGCTTATTTTAGGGAAAAGTCACTTTCCTTCAGGAGTTTCGTCACATTTGCTTGCAGCCAGTAACCTGAGTTCTCCTGGCTTAATGTTGAGGCTCTACATGTACTGCACTGTACGTCTGTACTTACCACCATGTATAGTCAATTTTCAATGAAAATAACATGTGTCCTGCTGTTGCTTTCATATAGAGATGCAACTGACATGACATACACTACTGATCAAGCAAATAAAAAAAGAAAGGATTGATTAAAAGGTAATTTATTTCTTTGCTAACATATCACTAATACAATAAACACAGTAAATTAATACTTCTTTTCAAAATTATTGATATTTCTATAGTGAGAGTTTTTACAAATCAAGTAATCTCTTGCACGGTTTACTGAGGCCATAATGTTTAAATATGATCAAAAGGTTGTGGACATAATGTTGCTGAAGCCGCAGACACCCACCAGAGATAATCATATGTGAGCAAGAGCGTGACACCTGTGTTACTATAAACCAGACCTAGGAGTGAGGCAGTGTGCCTCCCACACACTAGACCAGGCACTGGGCTGCTGTATTCTACACTCATCATGGATGGTACAAGATACTGAATTTCCCATAAGCCAAACATAATGTCCTCAAACATCAAGACTGGCAACGTGTCTCTGTAGACCAGAGCTGCAGAGAAGCTTGGCGATTGTGTCACTACACAACAGGCTTAGCACTGTGGTACTGTGTCACTAGACACTGCACCTGGCACAAGGGTCCTGTAGCACCACACACACACTAAATCTGTGGTAGTGTCTCACCACACACCACACCTGTCACGAGGGTCCTGTACCACCATACCACACCTACACTAACACTGGGGTACTGATGTCACCAGACACCTCACCGTTGTGAAGGAAGGTCTTGTAGGTCGGCATTGAGGGTGAGTAGTGTACGTAGGTGGTGAAGGAAGGTAGTGTTGGCACTTGAGCGCTGTACCACCACACCTACACCGACACCGGGGTACTGTGTTACCAGACACCCACAAGGCACTAGGACGATGTAACACACACGTACATTGACGCTGGGGTAATATGTCACCACACACCCACAAGGCACTAGGACAATGTAACACCACACGTACATTGACACTGGGGTAATATGTCACCAGCACTGTACCTGGCACAAGGGTACTGTACAACTACACCTTCACTGACACTGGGGTACGGTGTCAACAGTCACTGCACTAGCACTAAGGTACTTTACCACCACATCAACACTGACACTGGGGTACTGTGTCACCAGACACCCACATAGCACTAGGACGGTGTAACACCATACCTGCGCTGACACTGGGGTACTGTCACCAGACACCCACATAGCACTAGGACGGTGTAACACCACACTTACACTGACACTGGGGCGCTGTCTCACCACACACCACATCTGACACTAAAATATTTTATCTCACATTGACCAGTATTGCACTGGCACTGAGGTACTCTGTTCCTCACATACCAAACCTGGCAGGTAGTACCACACACCGCAAGCTTGTACCGGGATGAGGATACTGTGATAAGAGTTCCGTATCTCTGCTTGGGTATGGCGTTCCTTCACACATCACATCTCACACATAGGTATTGTGTCCCTCACACACCAGACGTAGCACTGGGGAACTGTTCCTGCACACCACACCTGGAGCTGGGATCCTGTTTTCCCACATCCTGAACAATAATGAACATAACTCTCAGCACTGGTAGGCTTCCTGTAGATCTTAAAGAATAACTAATCAAAATACCTAATTATCACCACATTAAGGAAGGGTGATTTGCCTTTGTATTACCATTTAGTCTTAAACTTGATGGTGGGATGAATCGTAATTCATTAAAGAAAACATCATGATCTTGGTAAGATGGCCATAAGAACCACATATCGTTAACGTATCTTAACATTATTTTTGGACTGTTACTAACTGAAGTTTGGATCTCAGTCTCATAGTATTCCATGAATAAGTTACTGAGAATGGGAGTGAGGGAATTTATCATGGCTAAACCGAATTTCTTTCAATAAGAATCAGCCTCAGCAACTTGGAAAACGTTATTGTCAACAAAGTTTTATGAAGTCAATGAAAGTTTTTGAGGGTAGGGGCATCTCAGCTACGTTAAAAGAAAAAGAATCTCGCCATATAATGTAAATAATAGATTAGATTTTGCTAAGAGGGCTAGGATCATTTATTTGCCTGATCATGAACTTCTTAGATTTAAGATCAATTTCTCTTTACCAAAGTCTATATTGATGAAACCATTGCTTACTTAACCCTAAACACTATTGTCAATAATGAGGAATGGTTTTACTTTCCTCGGGTCCAACAGACACAGAGGAGAAAAAGATCTCATTACGATTTACTAAACAAATTACATGGACTTAAGCTTTAATTTACCTTATTGAAATATACGAGTAAAGAGAACAAATTCAATTCCCTTCGAACAATTACCAGTTTAAGATTTGCTTGGGCAAAGAGAGTGATTTAGATAGAATCCTATCTAAGCCTCTCCTTGATGAACTAGCTAAAAAAAACTACCAAATCGTTCAGGACCGCTGCCCCTTCAAGCTAGATGTACTATTATTGCCTACAATGTTGATGAATCTATCTTGTCCCTCAGCCCTTCGGAGATTGTTGAAGCCATCAATGGCGAAAACAATGACGTTGATATCATCAATGTCTATAAACCGAATAACTCCAGATCAATAAAGATACAATGTTCAAACCCGACCGAGGCCGATCGCCTGCTCTCCCGGGGAGTCCTGTTCCCCATGATCTCTGTGCCTGCAAAATCCCTGAAGAAAGATGAATATCTCGACGTACAACAATGTTTCAAATATCTGAAATACGGACATGAGACTAAGAGCCGTAAGGAACCCCACCAAACTTGTAGTCAATGCGCATAAACTGGTTATGGTTTTCGTGAGTGCAAGGCTCAGGCAGCGAAGTGTGTCAACTGTAAAGGTGAACATGTTGCTGTATCTGGGCTGTGCCCACGTAAGAAGGAGCAACTCCGCGCAGTGAGTCAGGCACAAAAATCCAACTCACCTCCTTCCACAAACCCTCACCTCTACGCAACAGTTGCTGCTGCTGCTCCTCCCCCTGCCACCCAAGCTTCTCCTATCCCAACTACTAATTCTTCAGACCTCCTCACCCTACAAGGTAGGATGCATGCGTGCTACCTAAAAGCGTTGTTCATGAGCAGGGAAAATAAGTCAGAATTCATCAGAATTTTCGATTTGCTTCTTGCTCATAACAACCTACCCAATATGCGAACTCCACCTCAACTCCTCAGCTCCCCCGCCACCAACCATCCCTCACCGACCCCTGTCTCGTCCGCCACCCTGACCCCTAACGAAAACGTATCCCAGGAGACCCCCAGTAACACTTCCAACTCTCCCCCAACTACTCAACCTGTCAACCTCCCAACTTCCAATACCCCCTCCGCACCCCCTAACACAACTCCATCCACAACCCCCCAACCCAACACCAACAATCCTACTGTCTCTCCAAATACCGATTCCTCTCCCACCCCCACCGTCCCAACTTCCACCACCACGACAGTTCCCCCAGAACCTCCACTCACCAATCCCCCCCTCCCCCCTCCCACTCCATCCGTCCCCTACCTAACCCTCCCAGAGGAGCCCCAGCACCTGACCCTGCCGACACACCAGACAACCCACCAACGGTCAACCTTGAACTTCAACTCGTCGACAATGACCCTCTCCCCTCCCCTCTCCCCTCTCCCGACCCCTCACCAGATATATCCCGACCCAAGACTAGAAACATGATACACGTGAAACACTCAAACGGCGCGTCAACGGCCTTCATCGACAACAGACACAAATGGCCAGCAAATTTCACTAAGTCGTAAAATGCTAAAAATCTTACAGTTTAACGTGCGCAGCTATCACAATGGCCGTCATCTGATTGCCACTCTCCTCGAAGAGAAAAACCGATGTTGTGATACTTAACATCACATGTATCACCAACGGATACAAAATTAGACATTACGGGTATACATCACGACAGTCTCCAGACAGTAGACACGAGGGAGTCGCCATTCTCATACGCAAAACCATCGAACACGAATACCTCGCCATCTCATGGCAATACGAACACTTTCTAGCAGTTAAGATAAACACAATACACGGCTTCATTATCTTCTGCACTACATACTCTCGACCCAACACTACCATTCCACTCGATGATCTCTACACAGTATCTAATCATACACATATCCCAGTCTACCTTCTAGCTGACCTCAACGCCCAACACAGAACCTTCCACCACGACAGAAACAATTCTCATGGTGATGACTTATTCGCTTTATACTCTTACAAACGTCTCAACTTCCTAGGACCCTACTTCCACACTGTCTTCACTGGCCCATGAGGAAAAGGCAGACCTGACCTTGTCTTCTCCAACAGAGCCAGTAATTATCTTCATAATTTCTTGTCTCCAGGACCACTGTGTGGTTCCGACCACATCCCTATCTTTCTTCATCTCTCGTCTACCCTATCCTCGTCCCATCACCCTCACACTACCACTACAAAAGAGCAGACTGGGAGAGCTTCAAAGACACTCTCTTCAACTGCACTTACACCACAAACTACGAAAATCACCCAATAACACTAATAAATACAGAAATAGAACATATACACGAAAGAATCACACAGGCAGCTGACATTTCTATTCACAAATCTTCATTTACTTCAAGATACTCCTTCTTCCCTTCTCCCAAAACAACCAGACTCCTCTCGTGCTACCGTCGACGCTTTGAGCATAACAGACATCGTTTGGGCCTAGTACGGTGGGACCTCACATCCCTACAAAACCACACACTCAACAGCCTTCTAGAAGACCACAATAGACACTGGAAATCTCTTATCACTACAACAGAACTACACGGGACCAAATCTCCTCAAGAGTTTTGGAACAGAATCCGAAAACTCAAAGGAATATCGAAAACAGACTTTAATGGGCTAAATGACGACAACATTCTACACCATAACCCACAAGACATTGCCAACATTTTTCAAAAACACTGGGAAGGTATCTTTCACCCTCAACCCCTCACCCTCTGGCGTACGAAAACACACAAATTGTCAAAGAACACATACAAAACAGACCCAGTCACTTCTACCTAGAACAGATCATACACCTCCAATCGCTTTCACACGACCACCTTCTCACAACTCCCATAAGATCGAGCGAGGTCAAATTCCTCCTCCTCAGATCACCCAAAGTAGCACCAGGTAATTCAGGCATTGGTTACCAGCTACTTACACATCTCCCTAACAACACTATTAAAGCCATCACCTTCCTCTTCAACGCGGCACTAGCCTCTGGCTATTTTCCCGCGGCCTTCAAAACAGCAACAACCACAATGATCCCTAAACCCAAAAAATCCAACAGAGACCCCATGAACTACAGACCCATCAGCCTACTTGAGTCCATTGGGAAGACATTTGAAAGAATCATAAACAACAGACTTAGACAACACCTTACAAACAACAACCTACTCTCACACAAACAGTTTGGCTTTCATCAACATCGCTCCACACAAGATGAACTCAACATCATTACGAACTACATAAGAAACAACACACGGACACACAAAATGTCCGCACTCATCACAAAAGATGTTGAAAAAGCCTTTGACACCGTTTGGCACGATGGATTGAGGTATAAACTAAGCACCCAATTTCAACTCCCACGACCCGCCATTAAACTTCTTTCTAACTATCATAGCAACAGAAAAACCCGAATCAAATACAGAAACACTTACTCAAACTACTTCTTCCTCAATGCCGGTGTATCTCAAGGCTCCGTGCTGGCCCCTACTCTTTACACACTCTACTCAAATGATCTTTCCAGTCCTATACACCTGGACTCCATCACTCTCCAATATGCAGATGATATTACTCAACTGATCAGAGCCGTAACCCTCACACACTTAATCAGCAGAACCCAACAGGAAATTGACAACGTTTGGCTTTGGGAGTTAAAATGGAGGATTAAATCAAATCCTGCCAAATTCAACATATCTTACTTTAACGTACGTCAGAGATACAACATAAGTAATGTCTACCTACACTCCCGTATACACCGACATTTACCCATACCCATCTCAAACACCAACACTGTCCTGGGCCTAAACTATGATGTATACCTGAGAATGAAGCGACATATACAGTCTAGATCGGTTATTGCAAGAGCGGAGCTCACAAAATTGTATAGATTCAGAGAGGCGTAATTCAAAACCAAATTGCACCTCTACAAAGCATTAATACGACCTCTTATCATATATGCCCCTTCAGCTCTCAAACTCGGAGCCAAATCCAACATCCGTGCACTCCAAATCATTCAGAACAAAGCTCTACGTTGGGTTTTCAACATCAAATGGCACGAGTTCATCAGGAACACAGAACTTCACGAGAGAGCACGAATCCCTCCATTAAACATCTACTGGAGGAAATTGTTTGAAAGACAAGTAGAGCGATTTCAAATACATCATACTCACTGGATTGATTACTTCAACAATCTCCTAGGAATAGACCACCCAGGTAACATGTTTAATATACAACCTGGACAACATCCAGTGACCATATATTAAAAACTAAAAACCACTATAGATCTTGCTGCTAAGTCTGTGCGGGGAACGCCTTGGTCAAATCAGCAGGGCCAGAGATACGATCCACCTCCTCCTGTATCCCTTACAAAAATGAAAATGAAAAAAATAAAAAAGAAAGTAAATAAGTAATACAAAAAATAAAATAAAATAAATTGATAAAGAAATGGATATTAAAAAAGATAACTAAAATAAAACTTTGCCCTCCACTCATCATCTCCGCCCTGCTTATTCTATTTTTCCAATGCAAGCTGGGTTAAGCCCTGGCTCTTTTTCTCCCTCTAAAGTTCACTTCCTCTAACAATTCTTGCTCTTTCCCCCCCTCTCTTTTCCCGCCCCTCCTTGGAAGGGACTTTTCTATCATCATCATCATTAGATGGGAGGCAGGTTTGGGACGAGACTCAGGCCGAAGAGGAGAGAAAAGCTTGGGACGAGAGTCAAGCAGGAGAGGAGAGAGAGAGGCTTGCTACGAGAGTCAGGCAGGACAGGAAAGAGAGGCTTACGACGAGAGTCAGGCAGGACAGCAGAGAGGGGCTTAGGACGAGAGTCAGGCAGGACAGGAGAGAGAGGCTTGGGACGAGAGTCAGGTCGGAGAGGAGAGAGAGGCTTGGGACGAGAGTCAGGCAGGACAGGAGAGAGAGAGAGAGGCTTGGGACGAGAGTCAGGCGGGACAGGAGAGAGAGGCTTGGGACGAGAGTCAGGCTGGACAGGAGAGAGAGGCTTGGGACGAGAGTCAGGCAGGACAGGAGAGAGAGGCTTGGGACGAGAATCAGGCAGGACAGGAGAGAGAGGCTTGGGACGAGAGTCAGGCAGGAGAGGAGAGGTACCACGTCAGTCTCTCGTTCCCATACACAAGTCATCAAGTCCAGTCTCTCCTTTGCCACTCCAAACCTCCAGCCTGACCCAACAACACTGTGGTCAGCATGATGGAAGCACACATGAAATATTCACAAGAATTTCCTTCTCTACACTTGCCTCCACAACTTTCTTTTATGCTTGTAGGTCCAAAAGTTTACGCCAGGCCTTAGCACAGACACCACTGAGATCACCATCTGGTCAAATGTATACTGTAAACACATAATGACAAAGGAAAACATACTTACGGTTACGTACATACATGCACGTATAACCTTAATGGTCAGGTCAAAGGTCAGGCCATCATAATACCTGAAGGTCGCGCCGTCGTGTTCAGCCACACAGATCTTTCAGAGCTTCATGCCTGAGTACGATACCACATTACCAGCTTCCAGTATTGTACTACCTTTCCCGCCACACCACACAACAGCCTCACCTTAATGTCATGCAACATCAACATTTATATTTGGTCTCTGACGACAACCCCCCCACCACCAGCAGACCCATGCAGGCCCCTATGCCGCTTAGGTCACTACAGTTTCCAGGCACCATGTGGCATTTTAGTGGCTGTTAATTACCACTCCTCTGACCCAGGCAGCCTTTTTACCTTCCTGTCTCACCCAGACGTTGTCTGCTGGTTCTTACTCCACAAACATACAACCTCTCCTTCCCAGACATAACGCATCACAACACCTTACTCCCACTATTTTGATCTTTTTCTTCGTGGCAATATATTTCTCTGCAATAAAGTTATCTAATTTGTATAGACCATCACTAATATTAAGATTATAATTCTTTGTGTACTTAATAATAGAAGATTCAATGATATTTCTCTTGGTAATGGAGTCAGAGTTAATGACTGAGATGGTGTTACTCCAGTCAATACAATGATCATAGTTTTTAACGTCATTAAACAAGGTAGATAAGTCTAACTCTGCTGTGATTTTAGACAAAAGTAACTATTTATCTAAAATGAATGAACCTTTATATGATAGCACAACATATTCTAAAATTAGTAAAAATCCCTTAGAAGCAGTTAATTCTAATTTCAATAAAGAAATGAAGTTGTTGTTGAAAGGTAACATTTCTCTTATCAAAAGTTTGTCATCTTTGTCCCCTTCATTGCCATATATGTATGGACTTATCAAACATAAACAGAATTTTCCAGCAAGACCTATAGTGAGTTCAGTAGGCTCCATCACATATAAATTGTCAAAATGGTTAGTTTCTTTATTAAGCCCTTTAGTGGGTAAGGTATCAAATTCTAATATCATGAATAATGTAGATTTAGTTAACAAGCTAAGCAATATCAATGTTAATTTTGATTTTAATCTAGTTAGCTTTGATGTTTCCTCACTTTTCACTAAAAATCCAGTTGATGACCTTTTAGAATATTTATTTGATGTCTTGGATGATATTCATTTACCTGTTTCAAAGTCAAATTTCATTGCACTGATAAAATTGTGTATAAAAAACTGTGTATTTCAATTTAATGGACATTATTATGCTCAAAAATTTGGTATGGTAATGGGTGACCCTCTTTGACCTGTACTAAGTAATCTTTATATGGAATTTTCTGAAACAAAATTACTAAAGGATGTCTTACCTTCTAATGCAATTTGGTTTAGGTATGTAGATGATGTTCTTTGTGTTTGACAAACAAATGAAAGTTTACAAATATTTCTCCCCTTACTTAACAATTTAGTACCTTCCATCAAATTTACTGTAGAGCTTACAAAAATCCTATGCATGAATATCATTTCTATTCATCTTTGCACATTGTTCAGTTAGCCTTTGTACTGTTATTCAATTTTGCTACCTCATTGGTTTTTGAGAGCTACACCTGGTTGGATTGTGATTATTATGTGCTCTAAGATCATACTTATTGCAAGTTACCTTATAGGATTTTTGTAAGCTCTACTTTAAGATTTATATTGTATTCCTGATAAAATCTCTGTTTTAACTCTTCTGAAGACCAGCTCTTTCATGCCTGTCATGCTACAGTATAATTCATTTTCTCTTATCTTTGACCACTGTCATTCCATTTCCCTACACCTTGTTTTCAGTTTCTGTGAGAAATGTTAGATCAGAGTTTCATTTTTCCACTTGACAGGAAATTATTTGGTACTGTTGGGTGGTGAGCACACCACTAGATAGCCAGCTGCGCCCTGCTAGTGATTCCCGTATGTGTGCAAGTAAATCATAGTATTTAAAGCCTCCATATTGCTCTGTCAATATGACAATGTTATGATAGTTCAGCATAAAACAGGCGTGGCATGATGCCAGCAGTAGCAGACAAGTCTTTTTTCTCAAAGAAACCGAAAAAAAGGGCTCCTTCACTATTTTAAGAACCACTTACTCCTTTGAACATGAAAAAAGATTCATCATATGAAACCCCTACAACATGTATGACATTTTAAAGTAGCCTTTACCACGAACATATACAACATAGCTCTGAAAGTTCTACATTGCTGCAGGACTTTTCACATTACAGAGAAAAGTTTCATTTATGTTTGACATTGGAATAGTTGGGTTGTTGATCTGAACAAGATGGCTGAGACTGCAGGGTCTGCTGACTTTTCTGAGGAGGGATTGGCAGTTTCTAGAAATTATGATGCTTCCTAGTCAAGCATCTGTATGCTTAAGTGCATGTAAGCCTTCTCCATTATTTGCTGCAACATCTTAATGCGCTTCATTTTGAATTAAGCAAGCAAGGGCTCAGGGCAGGATTCATCAAACTGATTTCTGAAAAATAAACCGATTATACTTTCCACTGTCAGGAAAATAGCTACATAGTTGCACAACAAACTGTATATCATATCAATTCTCTTAAATACAAGCTTAAACAATGATTCTTGACCTTCTCTACTTACAGGTCATTTGCCTTGAGGACAGCAGCATCTGTTGTTTTGCAAAACCTAATAGATCCATCAATGTGGAGGCAGACTTGCCTTCAAATATGCCTTGGAAAGTCACCAAACAGAATATTAAGCAACAAAAATGCATTTTAGAGGTGCAAGTTTAAGGGCTACATAGAACTGAAAGGATGTTAGAATAAAACCTCTATCAAAGGTACAGTTTCTAGTTATCAGAGCAGCGAGGACATCTAATATATAAGAAACTAATGGAAGTTTTTAAATCCTTAGCTGAACCTTTGATTGTGAAACATTCATCCCTAACACAATGTTTACATATTTCCTGTTGAGGTCAGATTGTTATCCTTACTACCCATCTTTTAATGTGCTCACATACGCTAAATAGACTCACAAAATTTAGCTAAATAGACTCAGAAAACTTGAAATTTTAACATAATCAATGACTACGACAAACCTTAATTATCTATTTTCATTACATATGTAAAGTCTGTGGGACTTCTGTCCAGGTACACTGTTTTAGGTGGTGGAAGACTGGTTGTGTGAATGCTGCATTTGGGCCAGTTCAAGAGCATGTTGGTGAGAGGCTTCCAAACCCATTAGCAAATGGACCATAGTGTTTCATGTGAAAGTCTGTTACATTATTAGGGTCTGTAGGAGGAAAGTTCCCTAAGATTTTAAAGGCACTGTTTGTATCATTGGGAGTGAAGGGTAGGTGGGCGATTGTCTCTGAATGGATTTTGGGTAGATTTTTCACAACTTTCCTTTTTAAAGGCGAGATTGGTTTGTGGGTAATTTTTGAGAAGTGTCTCATGAGTATGTTTGTAAGTTCTTTGGGACAATGGATTTTACTGTGATGAGTCAGGTGTGCTTCATGAGTGAGGACTGGTGAGACGAGTGTTGATGTGGGTCTTTCGGTTCATTGTGTTGATGAAGGAGTGCCAGTTATCTGCCTCTATATGATTAAGTTAATGATAGATTTATTTAAGAATATTTATTTGATCTCTGATTTCTATCAATGGTGAGTGGTTATGTGTAAGGTGGTTTCTTTACTTTACGATGTGTGTAATTTATGGGAGTAGGTAGTAGTTTGTAGGAAGCTAACAACCAGGGAGGTATATTACCAGTACTAACCGCCTGGGTATCTGGAGGGTTAGTGACGCCTGTTTAGTGATCCAGCACTCAGGTGGTCGTCACGTTGCACTCCTCTGACCCAGGTAGCTGTCTTTTGTATTGACTGGGTGAGCTGGATGGAGTGTGCTCAGGATGGGTAAGTGGTCAGAGGATGGTTGCCGTAGCATCCTTCCATGTAATGCTGGTGTGAGCAGAATGTTGTTTCACAAACTTAGCTGCAGGAGCTGGTGGACTAGGAGTCTGGTTGGTTGGTTGGTTGCATAGGTTAAGTATACTGAGAAGTTACAGTTGAAGAGACTCACCTCAGAGATCATAAGTGTGAATGCTGAACAAAGTGGACATTCAAATCTTTAATAATGGGAGCATCTTACCGAGGTTCTGCTGTTGGGTAGTGTATCTTATGGGGTATGTAGAGTGAGGAGGTATGCAGATGTTGATTATCTTGCACCTAGTACTATGTTTGTAGGATATTGTTGTTGTCTGTGAGCTGTTGTATGGTGTCAGTTGTGGAGAAAATAAATTTTGGTTTGGTGGATAAGTGTTATGAATACCTACTCTTTGTCTGTTATTTCTTACAGCTGTGAGATCTGGATGTGAGACTAGCTTCTTAGATGAGTGCTGCAAGGATACTGCATTCTCTTAATTAGCTGAGAATTTTTGTGTATTTGTTCTTATCATTACTAGCACCGAATTGCAAAATCTTTAGTTTGTCATTGCAGTTCTGTGGCGAAGAATGATCTATTTGTGAAGACTGAAAATGCGCATTCTGTAATGCTGTTTATTGGAAATTTGTGCTCGAGGTGAAGGTGTTTGTGACGGAGTTTTGTAAGTTATTTTCTGAATGGCTGCTGTACGTCCAGTGTTCTGAGTAGTCTCCAGTGGATGACAGTGATGTACAGTGGAGGTGATACCAATGACTGCAGTTAAAGCATAAATTGTAGTAGTGCGTTTTGATATAATTGGCACTATGAACACATGTCATAAGCTGAAATTAGTGGATAGATGACCTGGCCCTTACCTCCCTATAGTTAACATATGTGTGAATTCTTCAGATGCCTGAGTATAACCTTAAATAACACACTGTACAAAAATTAACTTTACACCGGTGAATGACATGTCTCAAATTGATCACCTGTTAACTTTAAAGAGGTTGGTATGTTATCAGATCTTTTAGTCGTTATGTCATTACATTACTTTGAAAGTGAAAATACCATTTTTATACTAGTTTTCTGAAGAGACGTAGTAAGAGCAATGGTAAAGGGAAAAAAATATTGTCAATCACACCAATGGGAAAAAGATATTGCTAAGCTCATTAAATGAAAAATAATATTGTTAAGCTTACTAAAGGAAAACAATATTGTTGTTAAGGTTATGGCAGTATAGATTTCCCATATAATATCCTTCATGTCGAAATATACAAGGAGTAGAAATATGGCATTAAATCAATATCCCAACGATGGTCTAATTCAAGAAACAAAACTGATAACTAAAACACACAACACCACAGTGGCAGTCGATAAGGGAGCTGTGAACATGGTTTAATACAAACATAATATTATGATCGTAGGAAGACTCTCCATATATAATATATCAAATAAGAAACAAAAATAGCCTCTAACATAGAAGCTAAAGATAACATATGGAACACACAGCACTAAAATGTCCAGGATAAAAATATAATAACCTCAAACACAAAACTGACTGCAATCATGTACATAAACTAATTTACTGGTAAACAATAACACTGAGAGGAATACATATGAAAATTATTGGTTTGATGCAAGGTACAAAAAAAGGCAACTGGAGGTGTACAGTACATAGCAAAGATAAACAATGAAACAGTTTACATGGATTAGTAATATTACAGCCAATTTTGTTGTCGCTAGACTGGTGAAGCCATAATGCAAGAATAAACTGGAGTCCAAATATAAGAATCAAAAGTACATAATGTGTTGTGAAAACTGGTACCAGCATGAAGTAATTAAACACAAGAAGATAGATATCAGCATAATGCATGGAAAATCCATGAAATGAAATTATCAATGGAATAATCATAGTTACACACATATGAATATTTCATGCAGTTTCAAGGAAAAACAAACTAGCTCAACTAAATACTTTAATGTGGCAACATGAGGAAAAGAGAAAAGCTTTGGAAATGATTTACATCTTGTACGACATCTTTACTTCACAATAAAAGTATTCTCTTAAACAGGGTCATCTTGGAGCTCAGCGAGGCCATTCTTTCAAATTACAGTCTGCGTACACCATCCAAATATATTAGTATATTAGTGCGAATGGAAAACTTAGGTAGGCTAAACATTAATTGAAAACATCAGGGGAGACCCATTATGAAGAAGAGCAAAGTAACTTGTCAACTTTACCTTTTACTGCAGATAATATCTGAAGAATTAATTTCAATGAGTCCTTAACTTTACAGAGATGCAGAAGTGTCTTGTTCCTCTGAAAAATATAAAGAACAAAATGGTAATCATCAGCGTAGTTACAAGAGGATGGAGGGTAGGCCCCAGGAACCACCGACTGTTTAGGGTTTTTATGATATCCAATTCTGCCTAGCTCCTAGGTTGCCATCCAGTCAATTTGGCCGTGATAATCTTGGCAAATCTATCCCCAAGGGTTCCAAATATCTAAAAGCCAGTGGTAAATAGCACCTCGACTTAACTCAAAATATCACATATTGTTTACTTGACACTTATAGAGCCTAGCTTTCATGTGGTAATCAATAAGATTTGAAAAAGAACTTTGTCTAAATACAACACAAACACTTTAAACAGCTAATGTTAGAAATGAAAAGAAAAGTACTAATCAATAATAACAAATATAAACAAACCGTAACTTTTATTCTGTCCCTTACCACCATGCATGTCTGTTCAAACAAAACAAACTGACCAAAAATAATTCTTTATGAACGTCTCGATTAACTAGAATTTCCCAAGAAACAATAACATATAAGAGAAGTTTTAGTCTGCAAACAAAACAAATACTTAAAACAGCTAACACAAAAGTTAAAAATAGATATCATAAATGATCATAAATTAAAGCCAGTAACTATCAATAGCTGTCGCTTACACTCACGAATGGTTGACCCGTACCATATTTTGGTCTTCCGCTTCACGTACAAATCTTGATCTATAACAATTCTAAATTATAATTTATATAATTTTCTTTAATCATTATATTACAATTTTCTTATGTTAATAATTAGTATAACAAACACAAACAAAAACTGTAGAACTATCAGAAGACAAATTTCAGGCAGCAACTATGAACAAGCGGGAAGGTTTGATCATTTCTCTCCTGCTCCTGCCTCTCTCTCCGTCTCACATATGGCCTTCCCATACACCAAGATGATATATCTGGCCAATCCCTGATCAACTTTGTTAACGTAGGTTGCATAAAATATACAAAATCACTAACCTAATACATGTTACTATATTATAAGAAATAATTTCATAGATTTTTGTTTATTCTCCATAGATTTGAGACACTTTAAAAGCCTAGCTTGTATACTAAGATTTTCATCCTCTGAGCGAAGCCATACAATAATCGTCCTTATCTACTCTGAGCATTGGATAGCCTCCTGATGATCAAGATTGCTGTTTTGGTTGTCCGTTTCCCTTGTTACTGCTGCGCCTCACTGCACACCTTACATGAGTGCCTTCCACAGTATTAGGGACAGCTGCTGGGCCTCACTGTAGCTACTTCTGGGACGGTTGCCAATCTTCCTCGTATTCCCTCATGACCACAGCGCCAAACCGACTCCCTCAATCAGGCCGAAACGCACAAACATTTCTGACAAAATTGAGACAACCACTTTCGCGTCAGTTTTGACACCAAGTGAATTTATACGACAATTACGCTCAAGATGCTTGGTTTTTCGTTCATGGATTGAACAGAAGCAACCAACGATGGTTGCTACTGCCCAATCCATGAAGTCCCCCCCACCACGGAAAGGTAACCAAGCTTCGGGGGGGATGGGTGTTTACCCTGACGCCAACGGAGAAACTCAATACAATATTTTTATTATAACTTTCCTTAATCTTGAAAAATGAATCAATCAGAGGGAAGAATAGCCCTAGTCATATGAAGATTGGCTAACCGAATCCTTGCGCATTGTGTAGAAAGTGATTTCTTTGAGGGTTGCTTTATAGAAGGCACGGTAGCGTCGGAAGAGTTTCATTTTTTCTTTGAAGACGAAGGAAATTATCCCCGTGAATTTATGTATCTTTTTTTTTTTGCGTGATAATGTTCCCATTTTTTTTCTTTCTTTGTTTTTCAACGTCCCTATGTAGATATTATGTGTCATCCACTACTGGGAGAAAGCCAGACTTCCGCTAGATTAACGTAATCCTTGTCGGGGCGAAACTAAAGTTGTCTTGGTGTTAGTTCCTCAGTGATAACCCAAACACAAACACAAACACGCCACCAGTGTCCACTCTAGGGCCGTGTTCTCCTGCAGCATCAGCAGGAAGAAAGAACTCAGGTTCCTCACCAACTGAATCTTTTGGCACGGGGAGCGTGTGTCATCTCGACACGCCTTTTAACGCCCGTACGAGGTGCGGAGTGCAGTCGGTCTGTAACGTAGGACATGTCATGTGTTATTGGTCCCAGTCGGTCTAGAACGCTGGGCCTGACATGTGTTGGGGGACCAAGTTGGTCTTGAATGGTGGGCCTGACAGGTCTTGAGACCTGCCATGTCTCCCTGAAGGTGGGCCTGACAAGTGGGGTGGGCTGCATTTCCTCATGGATGGTGGGTCTGGTAGGGCGTGTGGGCTGCAGTGCCACTTGAGTGGGCGAGGTCACTTGGTCAGCATCAGTGGGAAGGTGAGGTTTCACTTTTGCACAGCGACCGTTGACGGAAAGTGGTGTCACGTTGGCAAGAAGTGCCTTCTTGTAGGAGGCATAGCAGGAGTACTGGATGACGGCAATCCCGCGGTGGTTCTCGTACGTGGATGCAGCCAGGATACTTCTCCGTGGTGGGGCTCGCTTCGTGGTTGGCGGATGTGGCCCTCCCCGCCACATGGTCACAGTGGTTGACCTATTTTACGTCAAGACATTACGAGGTCAACCTTCACCAAATCCATATGGCGTTCATACCAGCTTCACCCATATTCCATTTCCTCCAATTCCACTTCTGGGTATTCCACCTCCATATCCACACAGCCAAATTCCACTCCATCCATGACTTCCACGTCCGGGTATTCCACCAATTCCACTCCATCCATCTCTTCAACGTCTGGGTATTCCACCTCCATATCCACACAGCCAAGTTCCACTCCATCCATCAATTCCACGTCTGGGTATTCCACTTCCATGTCCACACAGCCATAGCCCATGTCAAATACATGGACATATTCAAATTCCATCTCCTGGACAAAGGAGGATCGTCCTACCTCCTTGGTGAACATTATTATATTGAAGTGTTCGAGGAAAGGTTGAGGGAGCTTGCAAGGCGGAGCAGAGATGTTCACTCGATAGAGGTCACAGCTCAAATGATGCTCTCGGCCCGGCTCCCGCCCTTATATAACCTGGGAACTGATCATATCCTAGCATAGCTTAATATAGAGAAGTCTAATATAGTGAAGTTTATACTTTAATACAGTTAAGTTTATTCCTCAATAGATTGATACATGTGCCTGACAACATTTTCTTCACCCGTACAATGTCCTGTCACAGAACACAAGGATTGTCATTATAATTCGTTTTTATCAGCAGAAATTAGATTAAAGTGACTAAAGATAAGTGGTTTAATATGTTATGTGTGTTCTCTGTCATCATAAAGATGGCCATCTACCCTGATGTGTAAAGAAAACATCAATTTTGCCGAGGCTGTGGTGAGGATAAGAACACAATGATATGATAATGTGGTCATACAATGGTGTAGTCAAGATGTGTTAGAACTATGTAGTGAAGATGGGAGTGTAGTGAAGAGGAGGATTTAGTGAAAATATATGTTTCTTGACGCTGAGCCATTCCATATAGATGAATATATCTATAATCTAATTGCGGTAAATTACCATATGACTTTAACGGCACCAGCCAGCAGGAAAAATGTTGGATATAGGAGTGACTGAATATTTTGTCGGGTACATAAATAATTGAATATTTGGTACGATCGATCAAAATGCTTTTTATAGGCAAATAATTTCTGATTTTTCAAATGATTTTTTCCATCTGTTGCAACTGGTGAAAGTAATTAAAGATATGAAAACTGATGGAAAAGTTCAGTCTAACGCTTTTACGAATGTCTTGCTGCGTGTTTGGGAAGAGCAGTAAACTACAGGAATATATTGGTCTAATGTCCCCTGCTCGTCCAACAGCAGATATTGTATGGTCTGAGACATTATTTCTGGTGGAGGTGGATTCTCTCCGGCATTGCGTAAATCACTTCCACAAACTTGTGCCATTTTGCACAAATACAGATCCGATATGATGCATTTCCCAGCTCTGTTACGTTATGGACACTATTCATCCTAGCCTAACCTAGCCTAAATAAAAAGGTGTGGAATAATGTGCAACATTTCTCCTTCATTACAAGTGATAATAAACCTAGGCTATACAGCAACCAGGAACGTCCATATTTGTCTAACTTCTCACATGTCTGTGTCATCTGTCTGCAAACATGTCGACCATTACCATGAGGGCAATTGCGGCTTTTGATTTTGAATATCTCATGTTTCCTCTCTGCCGTGAGATCTTCATACTTAAATAAAATGGTGGGCCGTAAGAAATATATGTCCATCGAAGGTCAACTATATGGCTCAGTTCCATCATCAGTTTCTAAGAAAACTGAAAAGATGAGGTCCCACCGAGATTCGAACTCGGATTGCTGGATTTAGAGTCCAGAGTGCTAACCCTTACACCATGGGACCTGATAAGAAAACATGTGATTTCATCTAAATGTTTTACATATAATCAACCAGAGGCCATTCCTCCCTCCCTGCCTGCAGGGTTCAAGGTTTTCTAGAAGGTTCTCGAAGATTCTGGGTAGGAACTGCCATTGAGAGGACGTAGTTATACGATCATTAATGATATTGTTGTTGACTTTCTGATTTAGAAAGGTAGATAGATAGATAGATAGATAGATAGATAGGTAAAAAACAGATATTAGATAGATCGATAGATACGTAATGCTGTATATGTCAATTTTCACAGAAATCATTGATATCTGCGTTATTCTGCAAGAAGTACATGTACATGGATGTAGTGATAATATGGGTTAGGTATAAGACCAGTCGTGTTGAGATTGTAGTGAATGTGACCATTGACTTCAACCTTAATAGTGTAGTGAAGATAAAGTTGTAGTGAAGATAAATCTTGAAGTGACACATAAGGTTGTTGTGAGTACAAGGATGCATCGTAAATGAGTACTTCCTACCTGAAAGTCAACAATTACAAAATTGATCAAGTATAACAACATCCTCGGACAACCAACTACAAACACCAACCATAGAGTGAACCTGACTGTCATCTAACGACGACCTCTCAAAGGTAATGATCTTGCCAGAATCTTCGAGAACCTTCTAGAAAACCTTGAATCCTGCAGGCAGGGAGGGAGGAATGGCCTCTGGGTGATTATGTGTAAAACATTTAGATGAAATCACATCTTTTCTTATCAGGTCCCATGGTGTAAGGGTTAGCACTCTGGACTTTGGATCCAGCAATCCGAGTTCGAATCTCGGTGGGACCTCATCTTTTCAGTTTTCTTCGATACTGATGATGGCTGCATTATTCTGTAGGTTATATATACATTCATATATATACATAAATATGTATATATAAACATATATATGGAATAATATGGTTTTATCAATAGCCGGAGACCATTCCTCCCTCCTTGCCTGCAGAGTTCATAGTTTTCTGGAAGGTTCTAGAAGATTCTGGTGAGATAATTGCCATTGAGAGGACATTGTTATACTTCATATATCAATGATTTTATTATTGTTGACTTTCAGATAAAGATAGATAGATAGATAGATATATAGATAGATAGATAGTTAGATTGATAGATTGATAGAGCGATATTTAGATAGGTATATAGATAGATAAGTTTCATCAATACTGTATCTTACGCCATCTCCTGTTGCTGGACATATGTTCAACCAGCATTGGGAAAACCTCCAGTAGACCTTAATGTAAAGCAAGATAATAACAAAACCTGCAATAAAAGAATACGATCAACTCCCCAGTGCAGAAATATTGTGACCAGAAAGTCTTCTAGCAAAATGTCAGACACTTCCACGGCAATCATGAACATAACATCAAATATCTGAAAGTCAACAATAACATAACTAATGATGATAATGAAAATATATCAAGAAAAATGATAAACATATGGAAAATAGTGTTCTAGATTATGCCTCTAGAAAACAGAAACTTTAACGAAAATTCTGAAAAGGAATACCCATCTGGCTGATACGACACAGTAAAAGGACCATCCCACAACCAACTCTAAACTGAACCTGACTGTCCCCTAACAACGTCCTCTCAATGGTATTTATCTTACCAGAATCTCGTAGAACTTTCCAGAAAATCAAGAACTCTGCAGGCAAGGAGGGAGGAATGGCCTCTGGCTGCTGATGATAACCACATTATTCTATATATATACTTTTACCAACAACCGAAGGTTGACCGGCCAGCCCAAGTGGCTACAGAGGTTGTATCCATGAAAGAAACGGACCCACCAGCAGACGAATTCGGTTGACAGGTTGTATCGAAGAAGAGGAAAAAGAAGGTTGCCCAACCAGCCCAACCAGAAGGGTGTAGCAAAGAAACGAAAGAAGGCTGCCCAACCAACCTGGGTGGTAGTAAGGATGGCTGCTCCACAACCCCAGGTCGTTAGGCAGACTGTAGCCATGGAAGAAAGGAAGGCTGCTCGTCCACCAGCCCAGGTACCGAGTGAGCGAGTAGCTATACTGGCTGACTCACCAGCCCGGGTAGATAGCTACGCCCAGATGGCTATGTCGGGTGCAGCAAAGAAGCAAACCCCACAACTACTCCACGAGGTTTGCAAGCCTGCACCCAAAAAGATGAAGACGAAGGTTGCCACACTACCCAATGCACCACCACATGTCAAGAAAGGGAAAAGGTGGACAGAATGGCTGGAGGTCCCACTCCAACAACAAAATCACCTTAGGAGCCAAGTTCCATCCATTATTGAATATATATATATATATATATATATATATATATATATATATATATATATATATATATATATATATATATATATATATATATATATATATATATATTTATATATATATATATATATATATATATATATATATATATATATATATATATATATATATATATATATATATATATATATATATATATATATATATATGTATATATATATATATATATATATAATATATATATTTATACATATGAATAGAATCATCAAGCTTCACTATATTAACTTTACTATATTTGAATATAAACAAGGTCTAACCGAGGTTACTTGGTTGAGCAAGACGTGAGAATATCATCAATTGGCCCTCCAGCCCTGGGTCGTTCTGACGTATTTCGAGTTCAGTGCTGATACAGGACCACTGATTAGAGGACTATCTTGTTAGTCTGTGATACTTCGCCTGACCCAGTCCACGTCTTCAATGGCCTTCTGTTACTACAAACGGGATTACAAAGGAAAGGCTTCCTTTGTTAGTTTCATGAATACCTTCGTTCAAATGAAGGGAAAGACTATTACTATGAAGCGGTACCTTATCAGCAGGAAAGAGCTGCAGCAACGGTATGAAAGTTACTGCAAGATACATAACGAGCCCGTGGCTTCCAACGTAAACATCGGCCGCCATTTGGGTTCACTCGGCATCATGTGTGACACCAAGATTGGACCCGTTGGGAAACAGGAACGATACTATTCTTGTATCATGTGGCTCGATGGCGCAGGATCACCAACTGAAATGCAAAGAAAATGGAGAAAGCCGCCCAAACGTATCATGAAGGCCGTGCAAGAGAAGATCGAGAGGAATCGGTTGAGAGACGATATCGCTCACAGTATATTGAAATTTATGCCCAAGACTTCCCCTGATCTCCAGACACAGCCAGTCACAGAGACCACCAGCCCCGCTCCCCAGACACAGCAAGTCACAGAGACCACCAGCCCCGCTTCCCAGACACAGCCAGTCACAGAGACCACCAGCCCCAGTCCCCAGACACAACCAGTCACAGAGACTACCAGCCCCGCTCTCCAGACACAGCCAGTCACAGAGACCACCAGCCCCGCTCTCCAGACACAGCCAGTCACAGAGACCACCAGCCCCGCTCTCCAGACACAGCCAGACACAAAAGCCACCAGCCCCGTCCCCCACACAGAGCCACAAGATCCTGATATTGAGGAAGCAAATGAATTTCTCGATGATTTTTTGCTTTCACTGGAGAAGAACTGATGAGTTCCTTATAGACAAGACAAAATGTTAAAAAAGGAATCTATATAAGTTCACTTATGGAGTGAGATCTTTGACGGAGCTGTGCTGCCTATAGCACAGCCTACCAGAGGGTGATCTTTGCTGTCGTGGAGTAATCTCATGAGGGCGGAGTCCGGCTACACTTTCTTTACCGAGGAAAAGATCTCTGCACTAATATTGAGTTTCTCCGTTGGCGTCAGGGTAAACACCCATCCCCCCCGAAGCTTGGTTACCTTTCCGTGGTGGGGGGGACTTCATGGATTGGGCAGTAGCAACCATCGTTGGTTGTTTCTGTTCAATCTATGAACGAAAAACCAAGCATCTTGAGCGTAATTGTCGTATAAATTCACTTGGTGTCACAATTGACGCGAAAGCGGTTGTCTCAATTTTGTCAGAAATGTTTGTGCGTTTCGGCCTGATGGCGGGAGTCGGTTTGGCGCTGTGGTCATGAGGGAATACGAGGAAGATTGGCAACCGTCCCAGAAGTAGCTACAGTGAGGCCCAGCAGCTGTCCCTAATACTGTAGAAGGCACTTATGTAAGGTGTGCAGTGAGACGCAGCAGTAACAAGGGAAACGGACAACCAAAACAGCAATCTTGATCATCAAGAGGCTATCCAATGCTCAGAGTAGATAAGGACGATTATTGTATGGCTTCGCTCAGAGGATGAAAATCTTAGCCGTGAAAATCAACAAGTAAAATAACTAGTAGTTAGTGGTAGTGAAGTGGAATTACCGCATTTCTGTGGTCTTAATAGTAAAACGAAACTTTTCGTTTTCTCCATCAATCTAGAGGTGTTGTAGACCACCATCCTTAAGGTTGTAAGGTAATGGTAACTACAAGGTTATGACCTCAGCAAATTTGTGATGGAAAGTGCAGGAAATGTGGTAATGTGTATGATATAAATGATATATAGTTGTATGATAAATGTGTAGTAAAATTTTGTCTTCTCTGTTCCCGTTCATTAATTCAAATACAGGTAAGTTTTCTCTCTAACGAGGTGGGATAAGCTACGTGTACTCGGCTTGTAAATGTGGTCACTTTCCGTTCATTACCACAATGGTGTGGTGAACTGAAGATGTAGAATTCCGTAGACGAAACTAAGATGGGAACTCAATCTACATCAAAAATTGAACGTATGCATCTTTCGATGGACATAAAACAAACGGACAGAGGGGCACACTGGAGCAAATAAATTTCAATATCAACACTTAAAGTAGGTCTTTCAACTAGTTATGACTTTAAAGCAAACATTTTCTAGCCAAGGTTTAGATAGCACCTAAACTAATCCCCAGAAGGTACTGTCTGAACATATTTCTAAGGTAAGATCATTTAGGTTTGTTTTAGATGCTACCCTAACGTAGACTAGAAAATGTTTCCTTTGCTTCAGAGCCCCAGCTACGTAGACGGGCTACTGTTGATATTAAACAGTAACAGAAAGGAGATAAAACTGAGATGAAATGAATAAGAATATAGAATGGGTCAGTTGAAAGTTTAAGTATTTGCTAAATACAGTTTTTGACAGATCGAAATGCATCCTAAGGTCAGTCACTTAAATCACAATGCTGAATATTGTTTTAATTGTTGGAACTAGTTACAGGAAGTAAAAATATCAAACTTAAAGGGATGCCATTACAATAATTTCATATACATGTATAGGATCTCTTAAACTTCTTTTCTCTAAAGCTGAGTGGATTCAAGTCGTTTAATCTGCTCTCTGAATTTGTTTCTCAGACCAGTAATCATCTTTGGAGATTACCTCAGTAATTTCTCAATTCAATGTCTTCCTTTTCAAATTAGTTGACGGACACAGCAGTACAATATCCAAGCTCGGATGGCTATGTTTTGGGAAGGCTAGAGGTCAGGTTATGCAAGAATGTTAGAAATGGCTTCCATCAGTTTCTACCCTATCTACTCTAAATATTTTGGGTTATCAGAACTTAAAGATTTATGAGTAAATAATAATGAAAGTTGGTTTAATGTTGCCTGACCCAACATAACAACACCTTGGTAATGGTGACCTGATGAAGGATACTGAACCTTATCTAACCTATATCAACACCTGACTAGTGATTATATGTTCAAGGATGCCTTAGCTATCCTAACTTTAACGTTAAGCTCTATCTCACTTTCCTTAACCTTTATTTTAAGGATAACATCAAAAGGGAAAACTCTTTAACATCGACGATAATATATTCTATGTACTCAAGTGATTAAAGTGGGTGGAGCCGTTCCAACATTCCTTAGTAAAAATGGGCCTGGATAAGCAACACAAACGTATTAGGCTTTCATGATTTTTTTTTTTATTTTCTGTTTGATTTTGTTGAAGAACAAATTTCATTCTTTCTTGAAAACTTATTGCCCTCTAGATATAATTCAATTTACTACTTTCTCAATGGAATAAATACAAAGGTTTTCACCACTATTCAATATTCTATCTTTCTTTAATGAGCACCTCTTTTGTACGTATAATCCACTCCTGCCATTTTATTGAGATTTGCACACACACACACACACACACACACACACACACACACACACACACACACACACACACACACACACACAAACACATGATTAAACAAGGCATTTGATTCTTGTCCCGTTCTTATGCTATATTTATGTTGCTTAAGTATTACAGAAAGATCCTTACCAGTATGACCAACATAAAATGTCTTGTTTAATCATTTTAAAAACTATGATCATTGTATTGACTAGAGTAACGCCATCTCAGTTATTAACTCTAATTCTATTACCAAGAGAAATATCATTGATTCTTCTATTACTAAATACAAAAGAATTATAATCTTGATATTTGTGATGGTCTATACAAATTAGATAACTTTATTGTTGATAAGATTTGTAAAATGATAAGTTTATGAACACTCGTTGTATGTTTTGGACAATCATATGTTTACCAAAAGGCGTCCTAGCTTCGTCTCTTCGATGTATATCGACTGACTGTTATATTTCTCTCTTGTGTCTCCCCTGATGATTTGATTATTACACGAAAGTGCACTTGGGAACTTTTCGTGTTTCATTTTCCCCGTGGACTCATAGGAATATCTTGATCACGCCCAAAATTGTGATCCTTTCCAACATATATATATATATTTATATATATATATATATATATATATATATATATATATATATATATATATATATATATATATATATATATATATATATATATATATATATATATATATTGGAAAGTATCACAATTTTGTGCGTGATCAAGCGATCTCAGTTTGAGAGAGTTAAATTATCATCATTTCAATCTATGTTCCATAGGGCATTACGTATTTGCAGTCCATAGTTTACTGATAATGTGCTTAAGAGGATATATTCCATTGGATCTAAGTTGAAGTAAACTAGATCTTTCACTAATAAATCCCTTAAATTAGCAAAGAAATCATTTTATAGAGTTGAGCCCATACCTTCCACCGACACGAAGAATATTTTGGTTCTACCTTTTGATAATAACTTTACTTTTCTTCCCATATTGCTTACATCCTTTAATGTAAATGTTGCCTTCAGCAACAATATTATCATGAAGAATATCTTAATCAGGAACTCACCAAAAAATTCTTCTGGGAGCATCTATAAAGTGCCATGTAGAAACTGTGATAAGTTTTATGTTGTGCAGACTGGTAAGGATATTTCTGTTAGACTTAAGCAACATAAATATAGTATAAGAAAAGGAAAAGAATCGAAACTTGTTTAATCAAGTTAAAAACTATGACCATTTTATTGACTGGAGTAATGCCATATCAGCTATTAACTCTAACTCCAGTACCACGAGAAATATCACTGAATCTTCTATTATTAAATACACAAAGAATTATGACTTTGATATTGATAAAGGTCTATACATATTGGACAAATTTATTGTTGATAAGATTTGCAAACAATTCGCCTTCTTGTCAACATAATAAGTCTATGATACACTAGTTGTCTGTCTTGGACAATCACATGTTTGCCAAATGGCGTCCTAGCTACGTTTATTCGTTATATATCAACTAATTGTTATATATATATATATATATATATATATATATATATATATATATATATATATATATATATATATATATATATATATATATATACATATATATATATATATATATATATATATTTTTTTTTTTTTTTTTTCATACTATTTGCCATTTCCCGCGTTAGCGAGGTAGCGTTAAGAACAGAGAACTGGGCCTTAGAGGGAATATCCTCACCTGACCCCTTTCTCTGTTCCTTCTTTTAGAAAAAAAAAAAAAAAAGAAAGAAAGGGGAGGATTTCCAGCCACCCGCTCCCTCCCCTTTTAGTCGCCTTCTACGACACGCAGGGAATACGTGGGAAGTATTCTTTCTCCCCTATCCCCAGGGATAATATATATATACATATATATATATATATATATATATATATATATATATATATATATATATATATATATATATATATATATATATATACATATATATATATAATTTTTTTTTTGTTTTGTCGCTGTCTCCCGCGTTTGCGAGGTAGCGCAAGGAAACAGACGAAAGAAATGGCCCAACCCACCCCCATACACATGTATATACATACGTCCACACACGCAAATATACATACCTACACAGCTTTCCATGGTTACCCCAGACGCTTCACATGCCCTGATTCAATCCACTGACAGCACGTCAACCCCGGTATACCACATCGATCCAATTCACTCTATTCCTTGCCCTCCTTTCACCCTCCTGCATGTTCAGGCCCCGATCACACAAAATCTTTTTCACTCCATCTTTCCACCTCCAATTTGGTCTCCCACTTCTTCTCGTTCCCTCCACCTCCGACACATATATCCTCTTGGTCAATCTTTCCTCACTCATTCTCTACATGTGCCCAAACCATTTCAAATCACCCTCTTCTGCTCTCTCAACCACGCTCTTTTTATTTCCACTCATCTCTCTTACCCTTACGTTACTTACTCGATCAAACCACCTCACACCACACATTGTCCTCAAACATCTCATTTCCAGCACATCCATCCTCCTGCGCACAACTCTATCCATAGCACACGCCTCGCAATCATACAACATTGTTGGAACCACTATTCCTTCAAACATACCCATTTTTGCTTTCCGAGATAATGTTCTCGACTTCCACACATTCTTCAAGGCTCCCAGGATTTTCAACTTTCTTCTTTCACTTACTTTACCAAACTCAGTCACCAGCTTCTGCAGTTTCTCACATGAATCATCCACCAGCGCTGTATCATCAGCGAACAACAACTGACTCACTTCCCAAGCTCTCTCATCCCCAACAGACTTCATACTTGCCCCTCTTTCCAAAACTCTTGCATTCACCTCCCTAACAACCCCATCCATAAACAAATTAAACAACCATGGAGACATCACACACCCCTGCCGCAAACCTACATTCACTGAGAACCAATCACTTTCCTCTCTTCCTACACTTACACATGCCTTACATCCTCGATAAAAACTTTTCACTGCTTCTAACAACTTGCCTCCCACACCATATATTCTTAATACCTTACACAGAGCATCTCTATCAACTCTATCATATGCCTTCTCCAGATCCATAAATGCTACATACAAATCCATTTGCTTTTCTAAGTATTTCTCACATAAATTCTTCAAAGCAAACACCTGATCCACACATCCTCTACCACTTCTGAAACCACACTGCTCTTCCCCAATCTGATGCTCTGTACATGCCTTCACCCTCTCAATCAATACCCTCCCATACAATTTACCAGGAATACTCAACAAACTTATACCTCTGTAATTTGAGGACTCACTCTTATCCCCTTTGCCTTTGTACAATGGCACTATGTACGCATTCCGCCAATGCTCAGGCACCTCACCATGAGTCATACATACATTAAATAATCTTACCAACCAGTCAATAATACATATATATATATATATATATATATATATAATATATATATATATATATATATATATATATATATATATATATATATATATATATATATATATATATATATATATATATATATATATATATATATATATGTGTGGATCAGGTGTTTGCTTTGAAGAATGTATGTGAGAAATACTTAGAAAAGCAAATGGATTTGTATGTAGCATTTATGGATCTGGAGAAGGCATATGATAGAGTTGATAGAGATGCTCTGTGGAAGGTATTAAGAATATATGGTGTGGGAGGTAAGTTGTTAGAAGCAGTGAAAAGTTTTTATCGAGGATGTAAGGCATATGTACGTGTAGGAAGAGAGGAAAATGATTGGTTCTCAGTGAATGTAGGTTTGCGGCAGGGGTGTGTGATTTCTCCATGGTTGTTTAATTTGTTTATGGATGGGGTTGTTAGGGAGGTGAATGCAAGAGTTTTGGAAAGAGGGGCAAGTATGAAGTCTGTTGGGGATGAGAGAGCTTGGGAAGTGAGTCAGTTGTTGTTCGCTGATGATACAGCGCTGGTGGCTGATTCATGTGAGAAACTGCAGAAGCTTGTGACTGAGTTTGGTAAAGTGTGTGAAAGAAGAAAGTTAAGAGTAAATGTGAATAAGAGCAAGGTTATTAGGGACAGTAGGGTTGAGGGTCAAGTCAATTGGGAGGTAAGTTTGAATGGAGAAAAACTGGAGGAAGTAAAGTGTTTTAGATATCTGGAAGTGGATCTGGCAGCGGATGGAACCATGGAAGCGGAAGTGGATCATAGGGTGGGGGAGGGGGCGAAAATTCTGGGAGCCTTGAAGAATGTGCTGAAGTCGAGAACATTATCTCGGAAAGCAAAAATGGGTATGTTTGAAGGAATAGTGGTTCCAACAATGTTGTATGGTTGCGAGGCGTGTGCTATGGAAAGAGTTGTGCGCAGGAGGATGGATGTGCTGTAAATGAGATGTTTGAGGACAATGTGTGGTGTGAGGTGGTTTGATCGAGTAAGTAACGTAAGGGTAAGAGAGATGTGTGGAAATAAAAAGAGCGTGGTTGAGAGAGCAGAAGAGGGTTTTTTGAAATGGTTTGGTCACATGGAGAGAATGAGTGAGGAAAGTTTCACCAAGAGGATATATATGTCGGAGGTGGAGGGAACGAGGAGAAGAGGGAGACCAAATTGGAGGTGGAAATATGGAGAGAAAAAGATTTTGTGTGATCGGGGCCTGAACATGCAGGACGGTGAAAGGAGGGCAAGGAATAGAGTGAATTGGAGCGATGTGGTATACCGGGGTTGCTGTCAGTGGATTGAATCAAGGCATGTGAAGCGTCTGGGGTAAACCATGGAAAGCTGTGTAGGTATGTATATTTGCGTGTGTGGACGTATGTATATACATGTGTATGGGGGTGGGTTGGCCCATTTCTATCGTCTGTTTCCTTGCGCTACCTCGCAAACGCGGGAGACAGCGACAAAGCAAAAAAAAAAAAATTATATATATATATATATATATATATATATATATATATATATATATATATATATATTTTTTTTTTTTTTCAAACTATTCGCCATTTCCCGCGTTAGCGAGGTAGCGTTAAGAACTGAGGACTGGGCCATTGAGGGAATATCCTCACCTGGCCCCCTTCTCAGTTGCTTCTTTTGGAAAATTAAAAAAATTTAAGAGGGGAGGATTTCCAGCCCCCCGCTCCCTCCCCTTTTAGTCGCCTTCTACGACACGCAGGGAATACGTGGGAAGTATTCTTTCTCCCCTATCCCCAGGGAATATATATATATATATATATATATATATATATATATATATATATATATATATATATATATATATATATATATATATATATATATATATATATATATATATATATATATATATATATATATATATATATATATATATATATATATATATATATATATATATATATATATATATATATATATATATATATATATATATATATATATATATATATATATATATATATATATATATATATATATATATATATATATATATATATATATATATATATATATATATATATATATATATATATATTATTATACTTTGTCGCTGTCTCCCGCGTTTGCGAGGTAGCGCAAGGAAACAGACGAAAGAAATGGCCCACCCCCCCCCCATACACATGTATATACATACGTCCACACACGCAAATATACATACCTACACAGCTTTCCATGGTTTACCCCAGACGCTTCACATGCCTTGCTTCAATCCACTGACAGCACGTCAACCCCGGTATACCACATCGCTCCAATTCACTCTATTCCTTGCCCTCCTTTCACCCTCCTGCATGTTCAGGCCCCGATCACACAAAATCTTTTTCACTCCATCTTTCCACCTCCAATTTGGTCTCCCTCTTCTCCTTGTTCCCTCCACCTCCGACACATATATCCTCTTGGTCAATCTTTCCTCACTCATCCTCTCCATGTGCCCAAACCACTTCAAAACACCCTCTTCTGCTCTCTCAACCACGCTCTTTTTATTTCCACACATCTCTCTTACCCTTACGTTACTCACTCGATCAAACCACCTCACACCACACATTGTCCTCAAACATCTCATTTCCAGCACATCCATCCTCCTGCGCACAACTCTATCCATAGCACACGCCTCGCAACCATACAACATTGTTGGAATCACTATTCCTTCAAACATACCCATTTTTGCTTTCCGAGATAATGTTCTCGACTTCAGCACATTCTTCAAGGCCCCCAGGATTTTCGCCCCCTCCCCCACCCTATGATCCACTTCCGCTTCCATGGTTCCATCCGCTGACAGATCCACTCCCAGATATCTAAAACACTTCACTTCCTCCAGTTTTTCTCCATTCAAACTCACCTCCCAATTGACTTGACCCTCAACCCTACTGTACCTAATAACCTTGCTCTTATTCACATTTACTCTTAACTTTCTTCTTCCACACACTTTTCCAAACTCAGTCACCAGCTTCTGCAGTTTCTCACATGAATCAGCCACCAGCGCTGTATCATCAGCGAACAACAACTGACTCACTTCCCAAGCTCTCTCATCCCCAACAGACTTCATACTTGCCCCTCTTTCCAAAACTCTTGCATTTACCTCCCTAACAACCCCATCCATAAACAAATTAAACAACCATGGAGACATCACACACCCCTGCCGCAAACCTATATCCATTCTGCACTCAGTCTCTCCTGGTACTTCCTCAGACAGGTCTCCTTTCCAAGCTCACTTACTCTCACCACCCTCTTCACCCCAACATTCACTCTTCTTTTCTGAAAACCCATACAAATCTTCACCTTTGCCTCCACAAGATAATGATCAGACATCCCTCCAGTTGCGCCTCTCAGCACATTAACATCCACAAGTCCCTCTTTCGCACGCCTGTCAATTAACACGTAATCCAATAACGCTCTCTGGCCATCTCTCCTACTTACATAAGTATACTTATGTATATCTCGCTTTTTAAACCAGGTATTCCCAATCATCAGTCCTTTTTCAGCACATAAATCTACAAGCTCTTCACCATTTCCATTTACAACACTGAACACCCCATGCATACCAATTATTCCCTCAACTGCCACATTACTCACCTTTGCATTCAAATCACCCATCACTATAACCCGGTCTCGTGCATCAAAACCACTAACACACTCATTCAGCTGCTCCCAAAACACTTGCCTCTCATGATCTTTCTTCTCATGCCCAGGTGCATATGCACCAATAATCACCCACCTCTCTTCATCAACTTTCAGTTTTACCCATATTAATCGAGAATTTACTTTCTTACATTCCATCACATACTCCCACAACTCCTGTTTCAGGAGTATTGCTACTCCTTCCCTTGCTCTTGTCCTCTCACTAACCCCTGACTTTACTCCCGAGACATTCCCAAACCACTCTTCCCCTTTACCCTTGAGCTTCGTTTCACTCAGAGCCAAAACATCCAGGTTCCTTTCCTCAAACATACTACCTATCTCTCCTTTTTTCACATCTTGGTTACATCAACACACATTTAGGCACCCCACTCTGAGCCTTCGAGGAGGATGATCACTCCCCGCGTGACTCCTTCTTCTGTTTCCTATTTTAGAAAGTTAATACAAGGAGGGGAGGATTTCTGGCCCCCCGCTCCCGTCCACTCTAGTCGCTTTCTACGACACGCGAGGAATACGTGGGAAGTATTCTTTCACCCCTATCCCCAGGGATAATATACATATATATATATACATATACACATACACACACATACACATACACACGCACATATACACACACACACACATACATATATATACATATGAAAAATGTATGAAACAATTTAGAAAACTGAAATTAATTTGCTACATTAATTTGCATATAATAAAGAAATTACACACACTGCAAATGAAGAAACCACCTGACACTTTTTTTATTCATATTCTTACAATGACCCTAAATGACCTTGTTGGAGCTACACACAATGTAAGCAGTTCTTAAGGAGTACACAGTATTACATATGATGGCAAAAAGTGAAATGGAAGACCTTGAAAGGGACAGACAGATGCAATGAAAGAGCAAGTTAGGGATATGAACAGAACATACTTGGAAAAAGGTGAGAAAAATGGAAGTAAGGGGAGTGGGGGAGGAATGTGATGTATTTAGGGAATCAGTGATGGATTGCGCAAAAGATGCTTGTGGCATGAGAAGAGTGGGAGGTGGGTTGATTAGAAAGGGTAGTGAGTGGTGGGATGAAGAAGTAAGAGTATTAGTGAAAGAGAAGAGAGAGGCATTTCGACGATTTTTGCAGGGAAAAAATGCAATTGAGTGGGAGATGTATAAAAGAAAGAGACAGGAGGTCAAGAGAAAGGTGCAAGAGGTGAAAAAAAAGGGCAAATGAGAGTTGGGGTGAGAGAGTATCATTAAATTTTAGGGAGAATAAAAAGATGTTCTGGAAGGAGGTAAATAAAGTGAGTAAGACAAGGGAGCAAATGGGAACTTCAGTGAAGGGCGCAAATGGGGAGGTGATAACAAGTAGTGGTGATGTGAGAAGGAGATGGAGTGAGTATTTTGAAGGTTTGTTGAATGTGTTTGATGATAGAGTGGCAGATATAGGGTGTTTTGGTCGAGGTGGTGTGCAAAGTGAGAGGGTTAGGAAAAATGATTTGGTAAACAGAGAAGAGGTAGTGAAAGCTTTGCGGAAGATGAAAGCCGGTAAGGCAGCAGGTTTGGATGGTATTGCAGTGGAATATATTAAAAAAGGGGGTGACTGTATTGTTGACTGGTTGGTAAGGTTATTTAATGTATGTATGACTCATGGTGAGGTGCCTGAGGATTGGCGGAATGCGTGCATAGTGCCATTGTACAAGGGCAAAGGGGATAAGAGTGAGTCCTCAAATTACAGAGGTATAAGTTTGTTGAGTATTCCTGGTAAATTATATGGGAGGGTATTGATTGAGAGGGTGAAGGCATGTACAGAGCATCAGATTGGGGAAGAGCAGTTTGGTTTCAGAAGTGGTAGAGGATGTGTGGATCAGGTGTTTGCTTTGAAGAATGTATGTGAGAAATACTTAGAAAAGCAAATGGATTTGTATGTAGCATTTATGGATCTGGAGAAGGCATATGATAGAGTTGATAGAGATGCTCTGTGGAAGGTATTAAGAATATATGGTGTGGGAGGAAAGTTGTTAGAAGCAGTGAAAAGTTTTTATCGAGGATGTAAGGCATGTGTACGTGTAGGAAGAGAGGAAAGTGATTGGTTCTCAGTGAATGTAGGTTTGCGGCAGGGGTGTGTGATGTCTCCATGGTTGTTTAATTTGTTTATGGATGGGGTTGTTAGGGAGGTGAATGCAAGAGTTTTGGAAAGAGGGGCAAGTATGAAGTCTGTTGGGGATGAGAGAGCTTGGGAAGTGAGTAAGTTGTTGTTCGCTGATGATACAGCGCTGGTGGCTGATTCATGTGAGAAACTGCAGAAGCTGGTGACTGAGTTTGGTAAAGTGTGTGAAAGAAGAAAGTTAAGAGTAAATGTGAATAAGAGCAAGGTTATTAGGTACAGTAGGGTTGAGGGTCAAGTCAATTGGGAGGTGAGTTTGAATGGAGAAAAACTGGAGGAAGTGAAGTGTTTTAGATATCTGGGAGTGGATCTGGCAGCGGATGGAACCATGGAAGCGGAAGTGGATCATAGGGTGGGGGAGGGGGCGAAAATTCTGGGGGCCTTGAAGAATGTGTGGAAGTCGAGAACATTATCTCGGAAAGCAAAAATGGGTATGTTTGAAGGAATAGTGGTTCCAACAATGTTGTATGGTTGCGAGGCGTGGGCTATGGATAGAGTTGTGCGCAGGAGGATGGATGTGCTGGAAATGAGATGTTTGAGGACAATGTGTGGTGTGAGGTGGTTTGATCGAGTGAGTAACGTAAGGGTAAGAGAGATGTGTGGAAATAAAAAGAGCGTGGTTGAGAGAGCAGAAGAGGGTGTTTTGAAGTGGTTTGGGTACATGGAGAGAATGAGTGAGGAAAGATTGACCAAGAGGATATATGTGTCGGAGGTGGAGGGAACGAGGAGAAGAGGGAGACCAAATTGGAGGTGGAAAGATGGAGTGAAAAAGATTTTGTGTGATCGGGGCCTGAACATGCAGGAGGGTGAAAGGAGGGCAAGGAATAGAGTGAATTGGAGCGATGTGGTATACCGGGGTTGACGTGCTGTCAGTGGATTGAATCAAGGCATGTGAAGCGTCTGGGGTAAACCATGTAAAGCTGTGTAGGTGTGTATATTTGCGTGTGTGGACGTATGTATATACATGTGCATGGGGGGGGGGGGGTTGGGCCATTTCTTTCGTCTGTTTCCTTGCGCTACCTCGCAAACGCGGGAGATAGCGACAAAGTATAATAAAAATATATGTATATATATATATATATATATATATATATATATATATATATATATATATATATATATATATATATATACGTACATAATTCGTACTGTCTGCCCTTGTTAACTTCCGTCGCCACCCCGCCACACATGAAATGACAACCCCCTGCTCCCCCATGTGCGCGAGGTAGCACTAGGAAAAGACAACAAAGGCCACATTCGTTCACACTCAGTCTCTAGCTGTCATGGATAATGCACCGAAATCACAGCTCCCTTTTCACATCCAAGCCCCGTAAAACTTTCCATGGTTTACCCCAGACGCTTCACATGCCCTGGTTCAATCCATTGACAGCACTTCGTTCCAATTCATTCTATTCCTTGCACACCTTTCATCATCCACCATGTTCAGGCCCCGATCACACAAAATCTTTTCACTCCATCTTTCCACTCCAATTTGGTCTCCCACTACTCCTCGTTCCCTCTACCTCTGACGCATATATCCTCTTTGTCAAACTTTCCTCACTCTTTCTCTTCATGTGGCCAAACCATTTCAAAACACCCCCTTCTGCGCTCTGAAGCACACTCATTTTGTTACCATACACCTCTCTTACTCTTTCATTACTTACTCGATCAAACCACCTCATACCACATATTGTCCTCAAAAATCTCATTTCCAGCACATCCACCCTCCTCCGCACAACTCTATCTATAGCCCACGCCTCCCAACTATATGATATTGCTGGAACCACTATTCCTTCAAACATACCCATTTTTGCTTTCCAAGATAACGTTCTCGACTTCCACACATTCTTCAACGCTCCCAGAATTTTCGCCCCCTTCCCCACCCTATGATTCACTTCCACTTCCATGGCTCCATCCGCTGCCAAATCCACTCACAGATATCTAAAACACTTCACTTCCTCCAGTTTTTCTCCATTCAAACTTACCTCCCAATTGACTTGACCCTCAACCCTACTGTACCTAATAACCTCGCTCTTATTCACATTTACTTTCAGCTTTCTTCTTTCACACACTTTACCAAACTCAGTAACCAGCTTCTGCAATTTCTCACCCGAATCATCCACCAGTGCTGTATCATCAGCGAACAACAACTGACTCACTTCCCAAACTCCCTCATCCACAACAGACTGCATACTTGCACATCTTTCCAAAACTCTTGCATTCACCTCCCAAACAGCCCCATCCATAAACAAATTAAACAACCATGGAGATATCACACACCCCTGCCGCAAACCAACATTCACCAACTTAACTAAGACTGTGTCCCCTCTAACTGCGGTAAATTACCATATGACTTTAACGGCATCAGCCAGCAGGAAAAATGTCAGATATAGGAGTGACTGAATATATTGCCATACATATCATATTTATCCCCGAGGATAGGGGAAAAAGAATACTTCCCACGCATTCCTCACGTGTCATAGAAGGCGACTAAAGGGGACAGGAGCGGGGGGCTAGAAACCCTCCCCTCCTTGTATTTTAACTTTCTGAGAGGAGAAACAGAAGGAGTCACGCGAGGAGTGCTTATCCTCCTCAAAGGCTCAGATTGGGGTGTCTAAATGTGTGTGGATGTAACCAAGATGAGAAAAAAGGAGAGATAGGTAGTATGTTTGCGGAAAGGAACCTGGATGGTTTGGCTCTGAGTGAAACGAAGCTCAAGGGTAAAGGGGAAGAGTGGTTTGGGAATACCTTGGGAGTAAAGTCAGGGGTTAGTGAGAGGACAAGAGCAAGGGAAGGAGTAGCACTACTCCTGAATCAGGAGTTGTGGAAGTATGTGATAGAGTATAAGAAAGTAAATTCTAGATTGATATGGGTAAAACTGAAGGTTGATGGAGAGAGATGGGTGATTATTGGTGCATATGCACCTGGGCATGAGAAAGATCATGAGAGGCAAGTGTTTTGGGAGCAGCTGAATGAGTGTGTTAGTGGTTTTAATGCACGAGACCGGGTTATAGTGATGTGTGATTTGAATGCAAAGGTGAGTAATGTGGCAGCTGAGGGAATAATTGGTATACATAGGGTGTTCAGTGTTGTAAATGGAAATGGTGAAGAGCTTGTATATTTATGTGCTGAAAAAGGATTGTTGATCGGGAATACCTGGTTTAAAAAGAGACATATACATAATGAAACGTATGTAAGTAGGAGAGATGGCCAGAGAGCGTTATTGGATTACGTGTTAGTTGATAGGCGCGCGAAAGAGAGACTTTTGGATGTTAATATGCTGAGAGGTGCAACTGGAGGGATGTCTGATCATTATCTTGTGGAGGCGAAGGTGAAGATTTGTAGAGGTTTTCAGAAAAGAAGAGAGAATGTTGGGGTGAAGAGAGTAGTGAGAGTAAGTGAGCTTGGGAAGGAGCCTTGTGTGAGGAAGTACCAGGAGAGGCTGAGTACAGAATGGAAAAAGGTGAGAACAAAGGAGGTAAGGGTAGTGGTGGAGGAATGGGGTGTATTTAGGGAAGCAGTGATGGCTTGCGCAAAAGATGCTTGTGGCATGAGGAGCGTGGGAGGTGGGCAGATTAGAAAGGGTAGTGAGTGGTGGGATGAAGAAGTAAGATTGTTAGTGAAAGAGAAGAGAGAGGCGTTTGGACGACTTTTGCAGGGAAATAATGCAAATGAGTGGGAGATGTATGAAAGAAAGAGGCAGGAGGTCAAGAGAAAGGTGCAAGAGGTGAAAAAGAGGGCAAATGAAAGTTGGGATGAGAGAGTATCATTGAATTTTAGGGAGAATAAAAAGATGTTCTGGAAGGAGGTAAATAAAGTGCGCAAGACAAGGAAACAAATGGGAAGTTCAGTGAAGGGGGCCATTGGGGAGATGATAACAAGTAGTGGTGATGTGAGAAGGAGATGGAATGAGTATTTTGAATGTTTGTTGAATGTGTTTGATGATAGAGTGGCAGATATAGGATGTTCTGGTCGAAGTGGTGTGCAAAGTGAGACGGTAATGTCATGTTATCTTTATTGTCACGGTGGTTGTATTGTCATCGTGGCTATACAGTCATGTTGGCTATATTGTCATTAAGATTACATTGTTATGGTAACTATATTGCCATGGTGGCTGTATATTTTCATAGTAGGATGATTGTATTATGGCGATTGTATTGCATTTCTGAGTATATTGTCATGGTGACTGTGTTGCCATAATATCTATATTGTCATGTAATTTGTTGAATTGATGGAAATATTGTGTAAGAAACGGTACTGTCATGTTATCTGTATTGTCATGGTGGTTGTATTGTCATTGTAACTATATAGTCATGTTAGCTATATTGTCATTAACATTACATTGTTATGGTAACTGTATAGCCTTTGTGGCTGTATTGTTAGGTCACTATATTGCCATGATGGCTATTTGCCATTTTTGTTATATAACAAGGAGGTGACTGTCTTTTCATGTTGGCAATATTGTCAGAATAGCTATATTGTCGAGTAGTAGGTATATATATTTCTATTCTGGCGTTATATTATAATGATGGCAATAATAACGTTTTGGAGATATAGTGTCTTGGCAGCTGAACTCTTATTGTAGATATTTTTCAATTTGAATATTACATCATGGTAGCTACATAGTCAAGGTTACTATATTTTCATGGTAGCTACATTGTCATGGTGAAGACATTGGCATGGTGGCTGTATTGTTATTTTCAATATAATGCCGTCCTGGCTTCATTATCTTGGTCGCTATATCAACTTGATGGTTATATTGCTATGGTTAATTTTGTCGTTCGGGATATATTTTGTTATTAGCTACAATATTGTTGTGATTATATTATCATGATAATAATATTCTCATGGCGGCTTATTTGGTATTGTAAGTGTAAGTGAATGGATATCATCTCATCATGTCACTTAAATTGTCATGGTTTTTACACTGTGATATTGTTTATGTCAACCTGCTGATTATATAATCATGATTGGTGTATGATTATGGTAACTATATTGTAATGCCGTTTTATTTCATTGTGATAATTTTGTCATGTTGACTACAATCACATGACAGCTATAAAGTTATGACTATATTATAATGATAAATCCTGTCTGAGTCACTGTTCTTTCACAGAGATTATATTGTCCTGGAGTCTATATGTTTTCTATGATCCGAAAGCGACAATTCATTTACAGTATCTATACTGCCAGGTGGTTATATTGCATTTGCGAATATAAGTTGGATGTATATTTTTGCTTTGACTATATTATCATATCATCTATATGATCATGGTAGTTTTATTGTTATAGTGAATACATTGTCGTCGTGACTATATTATCATAATGGCTAAATTGTCATAGCTAATATGTTGACATGGGGGCTATCTTTTCATGATATTTACAAAGTCATTGTAAGATTGGTATCAAAGTGACTCTAATGTGCTGGCGATTGATTTATAACGTGACATTATCGTCAGGATGGCTATATTGTCATGGTGGCTATATTGTCGTTTGCTGTATTTTCAATTTTACGCTTTTGTGAAGATAGCTTTAATGTCAGTGTAGCTATAGTGTCATGGAGATTATATATTCATAGTGGTAATATCGTCATTATGAACATATTGTCATTTTGGCTATCTTCTTATTTTCGTTACAGTACTATCGTGTATATAACGTCACCTTGGCTATATTAGCAATGTGATATTTTTCATCGGTGCTGTATTGTCATTTTTTAATCATGCATATTTTGTCATAAGTGATACATTATCATGATAAATATAATAGTCTGGTGACTATATATTGACCTTGTGACTATATTGTTATTATGACTATAATCTCATGTTGGATATCTTGCCAAGATATCTACATTGTATTATCTACTCATAAATCTCTAAGTTCTGATAACCCAAAAATTTTAAGAGTAGATAGGGTAGAAACTGATGGAAGGCATTTCTAACATTCTTGCATGACCTGACTTCTCGCCGTCCCAAAACATATCCATCCCAGCTTGGATATTGTACTGCTGTGATCGTCAACTAATTTGAAAAGGAAGACATTGAATGGAGAAATTACTGAGGTAATCTCCAAAGATGATTACTGGTCTGAGAAACAAATTCAGAAAGCAGATTAAACGACTTAAATCCATTCAGCTTTACGGAAAAGAAGTTTAAGAGATCCTATACAAGTATATGAAGTTATTGTAATGGCATCCCTTTAAGCTTGATATTCTTACTTCCTGTAACTAGTTCCAACAATTAAAACAATATTCAGCATTGTGATTTAAGTGACTGAATTTAGGATGCATTTGGATCTGTCAAAAATTGTATCTAGCAAATACTTCAACTTTCAACTGACCCATTCTATATTTTATTCATTTCATCTCAGTTTCATCATCTTCCTGTTACTGTTTAATATCAACAGTAGCCCGTCTACGTAGTTGGGGCTCTGAAGCAAAGGAAACTTTTTCTAGCCTAGGTTAGGTTAGCATCTAAACCAAACCTAAATCACCTTATCTTAGAAATATGTTCAGACAGTACCTTCTGAAAATATTTCTTAAGGTAAGGTCGTGGGGGTTAGTTTAGGTGCTACTAAACCTTGGCTAGAAAAAGTTTGCTTTAAAGACACAACTACTTGAAAGGCCTACTTTAAGTGGTGATATTGGAATTCATTTGCTCCAGTGTGCTCCTCTGTCCGTTTGTTTTATGTCCATCTAAAGATTCATACGTTCAATTTTTGATGTAGATTGATTTCCCATCTTAGTTTCGTCTACGGAATTCTACATCTTCAGTTCAGCACACCATTGTGGTAATGAAGGGAAAGTCACCACATTCATAAGCCGAGTGCACGTAGCTTATCCCACCTCGTTAGAGAGAAAACTTACCTGTATTTGAATTAATGAACGGGCAAAGAGAAGACAAAATTCTAATACACATTTATTATACAACTATATAATTTATATCATATATATTATCACATTTCCTGCACTTTCCATCACAAATTTGCTGAGGTCATAGCCTTGAAGTTACCATTACCTTACAACCTTAAGGATGGTGGTCTACAACACCTCTAGATTGATGGAGAAAACGAAAAGTTTCGTTTTACTATTAAGACCACAGAAATACGGTATTCCACTTCACTACCATTAACTACTACTTATTTTACGTGTTGATTTTCACGGATAAGATTTTCATCCTCTGAGCGAAGCCATACAATAATCGTCCTTATCTACTCTGAGCATTGGATAGCCTCCTGATGATCAAGATTGCTGTTTTGGTTGTCCGTTTCCCTTGTTACTGCTGCGCCTCACTGCACACCTTACATGAGTGCCTTCCACAGTATTAGGGACAGCTGCTGGGCCTCACTGTAGCTACTTCTGGGACGGTTGCCAATCTTCCTCGTATTCTCTCATGACCACAGCGCCAAACCGACTCCCGCCATCAGGCCGAAACGCACAAACATTTCTGACAAAATTGAGACAACCGCTTTCGCGTCAGTTTTGACACCAAGTGGATTTAAACGACAATTACGCTCAAGATGCTTGGTTTTTCGTTCATGGATTGAACAGAAGCAACCAACGATGGTTGCTACTGCCCAATCCATGAAGTCCCCCCCACCACGGAAAGGTAACCAAGCTTCGGGGGGGATGGGTGTTTACCCTGACGCCAACGGAGAAACTCAATACAATATTTTTATTATAACTTTCCTTAATCTTGAAAAATGAATCAATGAGAGGGATGAATAGCCCCAGTCATATGAAGATTGGCTAACCGAGTCCTTGCGCAAAGTGATTTCTTTGAGGGTTGCTTTATGGAAGGCACGGTAGCGTCGGAAGAGTTTCATTTTTTCTTTGAAGACGAAGGAAATTATCCCCGTGAATTTATGTATTTTTTTTTTTTTGGGGGGGGGGATAATGTTCCCATATTTTTTCTTTCTTTGTTTTGAACGTCCCTACGTAGATATTATGTGTCATCCACTACTGGGAGAAAGCCAGACTTCCGCCAGATTAACGTTATCCTTGGCGAGGCGAAACTAAGGTTGTCTTGGTGTTGGTTCCTTAGTGATAACCCAAACACAAACACAAACACACCTCCAGTGTCCACTCTAGGGCCGTTTTCTCCTGCAGCACCAGCAGGAAGAAAGAACTCAGGTTCCTCACCAACTGAATCTTTTGGCACGGGGAACGTGTGTCATCTCGACACGCCTTTTAACGCCCGTACGAGGTGCGGAGTGCAGTCGGTCTGTAACGTAGGACATGTCATGTGTTATTGGTCCCAGTCGGTCTAGAACGCTGGGCCTGACATGTGTTGGGGGACCAAGTCGGTCTTGAATGGTGGGCCTGACGTGTGTTGGGGGACCAAGTCGGTCTTGAATGGTGGGCCTGACAGGTCTTGAGACCTGCCATGTCTCCCTGAAGGTGGGCCTGACAAGTGTGGTAGGCTGCATTTCCTCATGGATGGTGGGTCTGGTAGGGAGTGTGGGCTGCAGTGCCACTTGAGTGGGCGAGGTCACTTGGTCAGCATCAGTGGGACGGTGAGGTTTCACTTTTGCACAGCGTCCGTTGACGGAGAGTGGTGTCACGTCGGCAAGAAGTGCCTTCTTGTAGGAGGCATAGCAGGAGTACTGGATGACGGCAATTCCGCGGTGGTTCTCGTAGGTCGTGTAGGACTGCATGTCGAAGCGAACGATGTCGCCGAACTGCTTGAAGAATTCCCAGACGTTCGACCTTGAGATTTTGTATGGAACGTTGACGACCCTGATGGTATACCTCTGCAGGACGGTTTTGAGAACCCCTTGCAACTGCTCGTTGGTGGGCACGATGACATGTATGTCGTCATCATCGCAGCCCAACTCATCTATATGTGGGAGTCGGGTCTCGTGTGGTGGACGGTCCAGCAAATCATCCTCGTCGTGGAAAGGCAGGTAGGCCTGGTCAAGGAGGGCGACCCAGAGCACCTGCTGCTGCTCGACCACCTCCACAACTGAGCTTTTTGCAAAAACTTCCATGTTGAAGATACTATGATTACGTTGTGTACTTTACGAAGTAACCTCGGTTATCCTTGTACGTCCACAAATATAGTGAGTCTATATTGATATGGAAAAATATAGTAAGGTACCCCCATGCTCTAATATCCTACATAGAAATAAAAGCATAGTCGACTTTATACAAACAAAAGCATGTTGACTTCGGCGATTTTGAATGCAGAGACCATCTAAAATATTGTAGGTGGGTTAATGGTTATTACATGGTGACCAGGGGTACAGGTGGATGGGACAGACTGGATATAGTGAAGATCGATAGGTGGGACAGACAGGGTATAGTGAACATCCATAGATGGGACAGACTGGGTACAGTGAAGATTGATAGATGGGACAGACAGGGTATAGTGAATATCCATAGATGGGAGAGACAGGGTGTAGTGAAGATGCATACATGGGAATGACAGGGTACAGTGAAGATTCGTAGATGGGACAGGCAGGGTATAGTGAAGATCCATAGATGGGACAGACAGGGTATAGTGAAGATTGATAGATGGGACAGGCTGGGTATAGTGAAGATCCATAGATGGGAGAGATGGTATAGTGAAGATGTGCAGATGATGCCATTAAAAATTCTAACATAGGATTTTTATTCATCATTAGAAATATTTCTTATCCTAAGGCTTGTATGCAAATCTATTTCCCTAAAAACAAATACCAAATTTGCAGGAAATACTTCAGGCCGTTTTTATAGCTAACGAAAGTTTTTGTTTAAAAAGTGATTTATATTAAATCAGATTGGAACACCACGAAGCCTAAATCAGCAGTCACGGTAGCCATCTCCCCCAAAGATACGATAGAACTCTCTCCTTGAAAGTGGCGACCACTTCTCACGCCAGGAACCGCTAACCTTGCTAGTTTTCTTTTTTGAACAATCGCGAAATATAAACTGGGAAGGACCACAATTTTCCGCGTGTTCAAGATATTAATATGAGTCCACGGGGAAAATGAACCCCATTAAGTTCCCAAGTGCACTTTCGTGTCATAATCACATCATCAGGGGAGACACAAGAGAGAGATATAACAGTCAGTTGATATACATCGAGGAGACCAAGCTAGGACGCCATTTGGTAAACCTGAGATTGTCCAAGATAGAGAGCGAAAGTTCATAAACTTGTCATTTTACATATTCTATCAACAATAAAGTTATCTAATTTCTATAAACCATCACTGATATTAAGATTATAATTCTTTGTGTATTTTATGATTGAAGATGGGACAGGCTGGGTGCTGGGTATAGTGAAGATCCATATATGGGACAGAGGTTATAGTGAAGATGTGTAGACGGGACACACATTATAATGAATTGATTGGTGGGACAGACAGGGTATAGTGAAGATTGATAGATGGGACAGACAGGGTATAGAGAAGATCCATAGATGGGACAGGCTGGGTATAGTGACGATCGATAGATAGGACAGACAAGGTATCGTGAAGATCGATAGATGGGACAGACAGGGTATAGTGAAGATCGATAGATGGTGGCAGACAGGGTATAGTGAAGATCGATAGATGGGACAGACAGGGTATAATGAAAATAAATAGATGGGACAGATTGGTTATAGTGATCGATAGATGGGACAGACTGGGTATATTGGCGATCGATAGATGGAAATGTTGGCACAAACAAACAATGGCCAGGTGGTCCTGAGTAGCAGACCTCTGTTACTTGCAGGTCAGAACTTAATGATGGTGAAAGATAATGGTGTCTCCCTCTGTAGTGAACATGATGGTGAGAGATAATTGTGTCTCCCTCTGTAGTGAACATGATGGTGAGATAATGGTGTCTCCCTCTGTAGTGAACATGATGGTGAGAGATAATGGTGTCTCCCTCTGTAGTGAACATGATGGTGAGAGATAATTGTGTCTCCCTCTGCAGTGAACATGATGGTGAGAGATAATGGTATCTCCCTCTGTAATGAACATGATGGTGAGAGATAATGGTGTCTCCCTCAGTAGTGAACATGACGGTGAGAGATAATGGTGTCTCTCTGTAGTGAACATGATGGTGAGAGATAATGGTGTCTCTCTCTGTAGTGAACATGACGGTGAGAGATAATGGTGTCTATGATTCGGTACGTAGAACTCACATGAGATTAATCAGATATATGATTATGAGCAGAAAAAGATGTTATCTATGTGTGATATGTAAGAGGAGGAAAACTACTCCCACACATCACATTTTACACACATTTCCACAGGACAAGGAAAGGTAAGGGGTATTGCTGTGATAGAATTGGTAAGACATTCATAAATATAAACGTAGGATGGGATAAATCTAAGACAAGTAGATAACAAACAACCACATTTTTCTACAAACTCAACAAAGACAAAGGCGAATTGTTTTAGATATCAAGAAGTACATACCATATTTCCCCAATACCTACAGTTTTGTAATCAAAGAAAAAAATATTCTTGAACTTAATTGTTGACGAGTCACTTATGCTAGTTAACTTTGTTTTCAAGCTCATTATTGTTAGAGTATTTCCCATCATCTCTTATCTGCATAATTACTTCATCAGGATCATTAGGCTTACGTGGACCAATTACAGGATATGTATGTAAATATGTTGCTTTAATGTTAAAGAATGAAATATGTCCTGGTTGATATGGCATGATTGTTGATGAACCCGTCCAGTTGATTTGGTCCCTAACATTGTGTTTAATGTTACCTATATATGTTATTGCTCATAGTTGTCTCAAGTCGTCCATACAATGCTTCATCCTTGGGAAAAACATAAAAAAAAACAAGTTTTAGATTATTTTCTTTTTTTAAACTGAAAACTCACTGTAAAGTTTTCGTCAACAAACAGACAGCCAGACAACGCAAGGGTAATTAGTACCACCAGCTGTTGACAACGCGCACAATTAAAGCAGTCATTGCTCACGCGAGATTACTCCTGCTTTCCTGTCTTTCTTATATAGTCTTTGTATCGCTACACACAAACACACACACACACACACACACACACACACACACACACACACACACACACACGCACACACACACACACACATATACATACACACCATCACTGATGTCATTATGTTTCCAGTACAAGCTACATTACACTCTCCACAAGAGGTAATTCTGCCCAGTGTACACCCTCTATCGTATCCTGCCATCTTCACTATATTGATGTTTCATCTTCAATACACTAGTGCTTCAACTTCACTCTGTTAATCTATCATCTAGGATATTAAATCAATGAGGAAACGCTAGTCTACTATATTTTTGTGTGGCTTCACTATATTTTTGCAAGTGCTGGTCTATGAAAGTTTACTTCGTCAAGTAAATCACTCATCTCACCAGATCGCAGAAATGACTCACGTCCGCGCTGCCCATCGGTACCCTGGCAAGGAATCCTTCCTTGAATTTTTCGAGGCTCACATCCAGCAAACCGGGGCTGTTAAAGATTGTATAAGCCGAACTGAGCTATATTTGCGATACTGTGAATTCTGCGAAGGGTTCGGGTACGAGAAAGCTGCCGTCCTGAACGTCGGCAGAACACTGGGACGGTGGGGCATCAAGGCAGATCGCAGACTTGGAGGACGCAACGGCCGCCACCAGGAGTACGCCTACACCAGAATTGCCTGGTTGTCCGGCAGTGAGGGCCTGGCCCAGGGAGGAAAGCGGTGCCTTCCAGAATGCCAAAGGCCTTCCAGGAAGAGATCACGTCTGGATATCGAACCCGTGCACGAGAGAGTAGTGGTGAAGATCCAGACTCGGCATCAAGATGATGATGACCTGTGCAAAGGCGGACCCAGCGAGGAAACTGGTGTAGTTGACACAGGAGCAGCCGCCATCCCCATCAATGTTTCTTTGGCTCCCACCAAACAACGGGGCAAAGTGATGCCTACCACTGAATTGGTGACCTTGATCCCCTACTTCTATGGGGATGAATCAGGCTTGGTGGATCCCGACGTACTCGTACTGGTCGTCGATGAAGACCCTGATGTGTCCGTCACTGCGACTGGAGGATCAGCAGCACCTGCAGCAGCAGCCGACCCTAAAACTGAAGCTGCCGTGTTGAAGATTAAAGTCCACACCACCAACATTCATCCCTGAAATTCCTTGAACCTTAAGTTCCCGTCCCTGAGACTGGAGAAGCTGCTCCTCCTCCAGCAGTCGACCCTGTTATACCCGGTCCTCAGAAGACACTTCCTATGGCAAAAGTTCTCATTCAGTTGCAAATTATTGACAAACTATTGTACGAATGAAGCGGTTACCATAAAGGATCAAATCGTTAGGAAAAGTTCCTAACATTTATGAGTCCCATCCATAGGGATGAAAAAAAAAATAAGAGAAATACATCCATTCTGTTGGGTGCCATAAACATGGCACAAATGGACCCTAAGTCGAACTGCTGACCTCCTAGTGGTAGGGTCCGGGCAACTTTGAGGGAACATTAACCTTCAAAGGCTAACAGCAGTCGCACAAAAACAATAAAGATTAATCATTATTAGTCATTTACAATAATCATAGACGATGGTTATAGCCTCGCCTATCTATCATCTCATTCGCTGTGTACGAAATCATAGGCGACTCTGATTGCACCTACATCTATCAGTTTTCCTATTTGTTTAACGTTCTATCTATCTGTCTATCGTCCTTGTTTGAAGATTTTCTGTATCATGTAAATCTCAGCCATTGAAATGTCCTGAGATCAATGTCGAAGAAGTGAACAAAAGAATTCTAGTTTGGACTGAAATACTTAGCCCCGTTTTTGCACATTTTCTCACCATTTATCCACCATTCATTCCTCTTAAGGATCTACGAACTATCTTCAGAGTTGTATTACAAATATATGAAACATGTCACCAACTCACTGTTTTGTTCATATCTCTTGCTATATTACATCTGTCAGTTTCTAAATGCAATCATCGGATGATTATGGCTGTGTCTACACACTCCCACCATCTGGCCAACCTTGTGCATATGATCATTTAATCTCTGACATTTTAACAAATTGTTTCAAAACGACTCCATGAAACGCGAACTTAGAATTCATCCATTTAACGCCCTCATTCATTAACGAACATTTAAACATGATCATTTGAACGTAAATCTTCCAGCTGCATTATGTCAACAAAGTCCTTTTACATACGTCATTAGGTTAGGTTGGGTTGGGTTAGGTTAGGTTAGGTTAGGTTAATCAACCTCGTCAATTAAACACTTTAATACTACCATGCAACAGTGAACTTTTACACACCGTCATATTGCAGCTGTTGTATGAAATGCTTCACATAACTAAAGAATTTAAAGTGAATTATTTTAACGATATTCTTGGAATTCTGCACTTTAATATGAACCTTTGAATTCTGATTGCAGAGGTACACATGACCTTTAAATTCCACCAGAGCAATGGGAGTTTGTACAATTAATTTAACTCTGCCACTGAACGCGAACTTTTAAATTCAGCTGGGCGGCCTCTTATTCCCTGGGTGCCATTCATACTTTGTCCTTTTAAACTGAGTGTTTATATCGCTCTCATTCACCCTTAATTTCGATCGTCTCTGATATTTCAGTCGTAAAATTTGTTCATATTGCCATATTGCTTTAGTTAAGGTTTATGATTAAACCTGAAGAATCTACAGTGTCTACAGTGACGGAGCCACCTGTATGTTGTACCAGACAACCAGTAATGTATGGTGTCTGACGTCTACAGTGACGAAGCCACCTGTATGTTGTACCAGACAACCAGTAATGTATGGTGACTGACGTCTACAGTGACGGAGCCACCTGTATGTTGTACCAGACAACCAGTAATGTATGGTGTCTGACGTCTACAATGACGGAGCCACCTGTATGTTGTACCAGACAACCAGTAATGTATGGTGTCTGACGTCTACAGTGACGGAGCCACCTGTATGTTGTACCAGACAACCAGTAATGTATGGTGACTGACGTCTACAGTGACGGAGCCACCTGTATGTTGTACCAGACAACCAGTAATGTATGGTGACTGACGTCTATAGTGAAGGAGCCACCTGTATGTTGTACCAGACAACCAGTAATGAATGGTGACTGACGTGTACAGTGACGGCGTAAGACTCACGCACACTACCGTTAATTTTTTATTAGATATTTGTTATTATCATTTTATTGTGAGTTACATAGAGTTAGATGCATGTTGCCACGGGCTCACTGTTTCCACGGGCTACTGTTAATCAGGATGTTTGAACACGTAAGAGCTGATCTGTTATTTGAACACGTTGTTGAATGGGTGTTGACGGACTCCCATATAACCCCTGCCAGTGTGACCTGAGGGGACACACTGGCCAGCATCGTCACACTGTTCACTAGAGTGTGTCGTAGTGTGTCATAAGACTATAGCCCAGAGTACTACAGATGGACGTACACGTTTTGTTGTAATAAATCTACAAAGGCCGCCTGATCTTCATTGAGTACCACAGACGAAGAAGACCTGATTTCCTTCCTCTCAACTCACCCTTACAAATGGTGGCAGTGACGTAAGAACCCACGTGACCACACACGACCGTCACATCTACTTCATATTTCTACGTCTGGTGTTGCCAGCAGTCATACAAGCCTACCTGACACAGTCCTGGTGCTCCCTCCTGTGGACGTTAAGGTCGGAACCCACGGCCGGCTACGTGCTCCATCACTCGTACCTCAATGCATTGAATATACGCCTTTATATCATTGCTGACACTGTGTCGCTTGCAAGGGCATCAAGACAGCGCCACAGTCGTGCAGTGTTGTCATCACATCCAGACGTGTCAAGCAAGGTCAGCCATCCTGCCAACACCAACGTGGAGGTCATCTTGTCAACCGCTCCAGAGACGCGTCATCATCAGCCGTGGCGACATCCCAGACGTCAGCATCGCGTGGTCCAGCCCTTGTCGCTCACTCAACTTTCCTGCTAGCGAGTCGCTACTCTGCACACATCTTCACCTCGCTACACCCAGCGAGTCGCTACTCTGCACACATCTTCACCTCGCTACACTCAGCGAGTCGCTACTCTGCACGTCTTCACCTCGCTACACCCAGCGAGCCGCTACTCTGCACACATCTTCACCTCGCTACACCCAGCGAGTCGCTACTCTGCACACATCTTCACCTCGCTACACCCAGCGAGCCGCTACTCTGCACACATCTTCACCTCGCTACACCCAGCGAGCCGCTACTCTGTACACATCTTCACCTCGCTACACCCAGCGAGTCGCTACTCTGCACACATCTTCACCTCGCTACACCCAGCGAGCCGCTACTCTGCACACATCTTGACCTCGCTACACCCAGCGAGTCGCTACTCTGCACACATCTTCACTTCGCTACACCCAGCGAGTCGCTACTCTGCACACATCTTCACCTCGCTACACCCAGCGAGCCGCTACTCTGCACACGTCTCCACCTCGCTACACCCAGCCAGCCGCTACTCTGCACACGTCTCCACCTCGCTACACCCAGCCAGCCGCTACTCTGCACACATCTTCACCTCGCTACACCCAGCGAGCCGTTACTCTGCACACATCTTCACCTCGCTACACCCAGCGAGCCGCTACTCTGCACACGTCTCCACCTCGCTACACCCAGCCAGCCGCTACTCTGCACACGTCTCCACGTCGCTACACCCAGCCAGCCGCTACTCTGCACACGTCTCCACCTCGCTACACCCAGCCAGCCGCTACTCTGCACACGTTTCCACCTCGCTACGCTACACCCAAGACGCCTTCGTAAGCGAATCTCCCATTCAGATAAGAACTGTGTCAAAATGGTTCACTCTGTGAGATATGCTCCTTTTGTGTGTTACTAGTTCCTAGTCTATAAATATAGACATTTATATATTTTGGGTAATATGATTATTCATCTTTGTAGTTTAGCAAATTAATCTAAGTTTTCAGTTATTCTTGCATATATTCTTTCTTATGTTTTCATACATTGGTACTATTGTTTTTTGCAATGATTACTTTCACATACAGAATCTTGTATTGATATGTTATATTGTTATGCCAGCCTTTTTATTGCCTTAATTTCATCATAATATCCTTAAATGATATTCAAGTTATGTATTTTGTATTAGGACAATAGTGTTAATTGTATCTTGATTTTTTCGAGAGGATTATTACTTAAACACTTTAAGTCTGATTGTATTACATGTCCGAAGATATTCCACGCGGTAATCGTAAAGGTTCATATGTACTTAGGAATTTACCTAGAATCCCTTATTATAAACGGAACCAGCCTTCTAAAATGGCGACGTTACACAAAGTTGTTTTGACAGATTCTGGTGACACAGATGACTCACACAAACCTTCTCACACGTTACCACACCCACACCCACCTCCCCCGCCACCTCACAAAAACTCAGGACAATCAAATCCTTCACAAAAAACTGTTTTCACACTAAAACAAGCTAGGGAACCACACGAGTTATTTGATGGTAAACTGTCAAATTTTGATCGGTGGATCAGAAATGCAGAGGACATTGTTGAACATAATGGTGATTCAGGAGACAGAGCGCTTATATCGGCTGCTAAAAATCTCATTGATTTCCACCAGCCTAACAATTAAGCTAGGGTTGTCTATGACTCAGATGACATTGGAAACTGTACATCTTGGGAGGAATTTAAAACGTTGTTTACATCAGGTTGTGAGGAATCATTCTCAGATAGTTTACTACACGTCCTTTTACGTGCTCTTAACACAACATACTTGGATGATACGTCAGTCCCTGATCACTGGAGTACCTTACATGGAAGAATGAGATTAGTTAGGCAGGCTTATGAATCCTTACCCTGGATATCGGCCATGATGAATCCTGAAACTCATGTGCAAACACTCATGCGTTTATTACACATAACCTTCATTCTCAAAGACCTGACCTCCAGACGTAGCTCGGCGGTTACTTGATGAAGACATCGACCCATCATTGTGGGTCAGTAACGAGAGTATTGAGTTACACTAAAAAGAAAGGTGGATATCATAACACCAAGACACTGGGGAGAGTGTCAGCTTCCCAAAGTGTGACGTAACATTCTAGTGGTCAACACAATCATTCTTCTCATGGTCAAATACAGCGATTCAGTGATGACAAACACTCACATAAAGTGACGTGCTTCCGGTGTGGCCAACCAGGACATAAAGCGAATGTGTGTCCTTACACATGGGACTCATTCTCACGTGAGCCTCGACCAGAACAACAAACGCAGTCAACAACCCATGTCATCACAGCCTCGGTCGTCACAATTCTGCCGACCTAGTCATGATTTCCTCCAGTCAGACATCAGGCTGACCTTCACCCGCTCGCGCCCAACACCACCAAGCAGGTGTTCATATCATAGCAACGCTAGACACACTTCAGCGGAATGTCGAGCATTAGCTAGACAGACGTCACCTAACACAGGTTCATCATGTCATTATCAACAATGACAATCTCTCGCTCATGACACGACTCCATCACATAAGGAACTCTTAAGACATTTTCGTTCTTCGCCATTTTCTCACATTACAAGTTTCGATTTAGTGGGTTATTTCCAGGATAAGCCAATCACAATCTTTCTAGACAGCGGCGCGGAAGCAGATGTCATTCATTATGATTATATTCAACCATTAATGGGGCGCACTCAACTTGTTCAATGCTCGGACTTTTACCCATCCCTTCAAAGTATCTCAAATGAAAATCTCGACGTAAGGGGCACTATCAAAATGAACATTCGCATAGGCGACTCGGTCATTACCGTCACCCCTTACATTGTTCGTGGTGTAACTTTTCCTGCTAACTTGTTACTAGGACGCCACTCTGTGTGGCACAACATAAGATCTGTCCTATTTATCATGTGGTTTGTGTTGATAATACGTTCCTGCCATTGTCAGAGAAGAGTTCTCACTCAGTCAGAGTCATTAATACATCTGCTCCCACGTCCTGCTTCACGGTAGACAATACGCATCCTTTTTACTTTTCTACTCATCATTGTCCTGGTAAACTGAGAACCAACATGACTCTGCATAGTAACACATTAACGAAGGTTCCTCTCTCACTTTCTCGAACATGGATGAATGATCATGGACTGAGACATAGTCAGGGTGATCTCGCACTAAGAGTAGTTGCTGAACCTTCATCACTAACTGTCAAAGGACTATCGATGGATGCCTCTATTCATGAGACCCCAGATGGAGAGGTCACCATATACATTGCCAATACGCGACCCCACTCCTGTCCGTCTCCGTAGAGGGGCCAAGCTTGTGGAATTCTCCGTTTTGAAGTCTGGAACTCAAGACGAGGAGTTGCATGAGTTTAATATCCGTCTAATCTCAAATTCCATTAACCCACCACCACCTACTCCTCCTACCCCAGACTCAGTAGTGCACGGCTTGAGTCAGCTCTCCACCATCACCCTTGACATGATATCCAAGGTAGGATTAACCAAACATGTTGACCAGTTAACAGACTTACTTAACCAGTATAGGTCTACTATTGCCTTATCAGGAGAACCACTCGGTAGAACTCATTTGGATGTTTACATTATTAACTTAGAGAAAAACACACGTTCCATTGACGTCCCAGCCTACCGATTGCCACACGCGCACAGAGACATAGCAAACAAACTTGCTCAGGACATGTTGAAAGATAAGGTTATAGAGGAATCACGATCACCATCGAATTCACCACATCTGATCGTTCCGAAAAAGGACGGAACTTTTAGACCAGTCATAGATTTTAGAAAACTCAACAACAAGGTCACTTTGAAAGATGGTTTCCCATTACCAGTGGTATCAGAGCTTCTTCATAGCCTCGGTAACAATAAGGTATTTTCAACTTTGGATTTATTGAGTGGATTTTGGTAGATTCCCTTGTCAAAGGAAAGCCGCCCCCTGACTGTGTTCAGTACGCCAGATGGTCATTGGCAGTTCATATGCATCATGGCCTTCGGTCTTCATTCCTCACCAGTGATCACCTTCTCAAGGTTAATGACTAACATCTGTCGTCACATGTTGGGCCAAGATGTATTGGTTTATCTTGATGATATAATTGTCATGTCTCCAGATATTGCTTCTCATTTCAAAAGTCTTGAGAGAGTATTTCTACGACTTAAGGATGCGAACCTAAAACTCAAGTTATCCAAATGTTCCTTTCTACAAACAAGAATTAATTACTTATGTCACACCGTTGATGAAAACGGTATTCAACCTAATGCAGATAAAGTCAAAACAATTGTAGAATGGCCAGTCCCTTCCACAACAAGCAAAGCCAAATCCTTCCTTAGTTTAGCAGGATATTATCGAAGATTTATCGCTAATTTCGCGAAGATCTCAAACCCACTCACTTCACTTCTGAAACAGGGAGTTACTTTCCAGCGGTCTACAGCGCAAGACAATGCGTTTAACTTACTCAAGCAACACTTGATCGAGGCGCCTATCCTTCGATTTCCCAACTTTGAGAGACCCTTCATTTTGCACACAGATGCTTGTAAACAGGGTCTTGGAGCTGTAATTATGGAGGAGTTGAATAAGGGTAGACTTTTTCCGATATCCTATTCGAGCCGTTCATGTTCAAAGATGTAACCGAAATACTCAGTAACTGAGTTAGAAGGCCTTGGAGTTGTTTGGTCACAAACGTTTTAAAGAATACATATATGGTTACCCTATTACAGTTTATACAGATCATAGAGCACTGTTAGATATTTTTCAACAACAGGAAAGTTCCAGAGGTGGTTTTTAACTACACAAACATTTGACCCAGATTTTCGTTTTGTTTCTGGCTCATCCAATGTAGCTGTAGACGCGCTTTCCCGCAGAGTGGGTGCAGTCACTGTAAATAATAGCCTCGTATATTTTGATGTAGAGAGGTTGAGACAGCATCAACGGGATGACCCAGTCTGGGGTCCTGTCATAGAATTCCTAGAGGGTATAAGATCTTCCTTGGATGCTAAGACAGTTGTTCCAGTCAGAGAATTGTATTTAGCACAGTGAGGGAGTCTTGTGCAGGGACGCGAAATTAGGAGTGCTCGCCCGTGTTGTTAAACAAACAGTAATTCCAACAGCATTAGTACGGGATTTCTTTAAGTTAGCACATGATTCAACCCAGGCCGCACACCCAGGCGCAGATAGATGCTATAAGCAAACTCGTTTGAGGTATTTTTGGCCAAGAAAGCAGAAAAACATTACGTATATTTTGAGGTGCCAAACCTGTAACACACACAAGGGAAGTCCCACTACCCTGCAGACTGTGTTGAAATATCCTTTACCTTCATATCTATGGGAAAGAGTTCATATGGACATATTAGGAGGTTTTCCTAGGGCCATGGCAGGCTAGAGATACACTTTAGTAATTACTTATGCCTTCACGAGATATTGTGAATTAGTCCCAGTTCAAAATAAAGACGCAGCCACTGTCGCAATGGCGTTCAAAAAACATATCTTAGACAGATGTAATGCGCCGACGATTTTAGTCACAGATAATGGAGGGGAATTTGATAACTCATTATTAGAAGAACTCTGTAAATTGTATAACATAAGTAAATGTAATATAATGGCACATCACCCAGCCTCGAATGGCTTGGCAGAAAGATTGAACCGTAAGATCCTCCAGTGTCTTCCCACCAACATTAATTTTGATCATGATGAATGGGATGAGTACCTGTCTGATGTCCAATGTTCATTAAGCGTAGCATATCATAAGTCAATTGGAGACACACACTTCCACGCCTTACACGGTTTTGATAAAGTGTTGCCGTATGACATAATTGCGTCCCCTCCTTCATGTCCAGCGGTCCAGAAATCAGTTGTTGCGGAAAAATATCGTACGACTCAATTGATTCATCAAAGGATCAAGGAAAATCTAGATGAAGCCACTACAACCCTCACGAGCCAGGCTGATAAATACGTGAAAGCATCAAAGGTGGCTCCCGGACTCTTGGTAATGGTGCAGGAATTAAACTCAAGAAGTGAGGTTCCTAAACTTGACACAAAATTTTCTGGTCCCTATAGAGTCTTAGTTCATTTAAAGAGACATAAGTTTAGGGTTTGACATCTAAATACAGGTGACATTCGTGAAGAACATGAGGACCACTTGAAAGTTTTACAGTATTCTGAACATGATCATCCCGGTACCACAACAGACAACACTCCTCAAACCCAAAACAATGTCACCCAACCAACTTCTACCACTGTTCAGACTGTCCCCACACCAGAACCGACCACCCTCACAACACCACCACAGACACATCAGAATTCATCAAGACCTCATCTTTAAGAAGTTGCTAAGTTTATCATTTTCCAGGTTCTTCCTTCTCATGTCCTTATGGTGTCTTCCTGTATATGACACCATGGCAGTACCAGGCGCCCTTCTCACGACTCCCCGCCAGGTCCGCCTCGTGAGGGACACAGTCTCAGTTAAGTTGGTGAATGTAGGTTTGCGGCAGGGGTGTGTAATATCTCCATGGTTGTTTAATTTGTTTATGGATGGGGCTGTTTGGGAGGTGAATGCAAGAGTTTTGGAAAGATGTGCAAGTATGCAGTCTGTTGTGGATGAGGGGGCTTGGCAAGTGAGTCAGTTGTTGTTCGCTGATGATACAGCACTGGTGGCTGATTCATGTGAGAAATTGCAGAAGCTGGTTACTGAGTTTGGTAAAGTGTGTGAAAGAAGAAAGCTGAAAGTAAATGTGAATAAGAGCAAGGATATTAGGTACAGTAGGGATGAGGGTCAAGTCAATTGGGAGGTAAGTTTGAATGGAGAAAAACTGGAGGAAGTGAAGTGTTTTAAATATCTGTGAGTGGATTTGGCAGCGGATGGAGCCATGGAAGTGGAAGTGAATCATAGGGTGGGGAAGGGGTCGAAAATTCTGGGAGCCTTGAAGAATGTGTGGAAGTCGAGAACGTTATCTTGGAAAGCAAAAATGGGTATGTTTGAAGGAATAGTGGTTCCAGCAATATCATATGGTTGGGAGGCGTGGGCTATAGATAGAGTTGTGCGGAGGAGGGTGGATGTGCTGGAAATGAGATGTTTGAGGACAATATGTGGTATGAGGTGGTTTGATCGAGTAAGTAATGAAAGGGTAAGAGAGGTGTGTGGTGACAAAATGAGTGTGGTTGAGAGAGCAGAAGGGGGTGTTTTGAAATGGTTTGGCCACATGAAGAGAATGAGTAGGGAAAGTTTGACAAAGAGGATATATGCGTCAGAGGTAGAGGGAACGAAGAGAAGTGGGAGACGAAATTGGAGGTGGAAAGATGGAGTGAAAAGATTATGTGTGATCGGGGCCTGAACATGGTGGAGGATGAAAGGTGTGCAAGGAATAGAATGAATTGGAACGATGTGGTGAACCAGGGCATGTGAAGCGTCTGGGGTAAACCATGGAAAGTTTTACGGGGCCTGGATGTGGAAAGGGAACTGTGATTTCGGTGCATTATACATGACAGCTAGAGACTGAGTGTGAACGAATGTGGCCTTTGTTGTCTTTGCCTAGTGCTACCTCGCGCACATGCGTGAGCAGGGGGTTGTCATTTCATGTGTGGTGGGGTGGCGACGGAAGTTAACAAGGGCAGACAGTATGAAATATGTACATGTGTGTATATATATATATATATATATGTATATATATATATATATATATATATATATATATATATATATATATATATATATATATATATATATATATATATATTATATATATATATATATATAACAGTTATTTGATATATAACGAATAAACGTAGCTAGGACGCCATTTGGCAAACATGCGATTGTCTAAGACAGACCACTAGTGTATCATAGACTTATTATGTGGACAAGAAGGCGAATTGTTTGCAAATCTTATCAACAATAAGTTTGTCCAATATATATAGACCTTTATCAATATCAAAGTCATAATTCTTTGTGTATTTAATAATAGAAGATCCAATGGTATTTCTCGTGGTACTGGAGTTAAGAGTTAATAGCTAATATGGCATTACTCCAGTCAATACAATGGTCATAGTTTTTAACTTGATTAAACAAGTTTCGATTCTTTTCCTTTTCTTATACTATATTTATGTTGCTTAAGTCTAACAGAAATATCCTTACCAGTCTGCACAACATAAAACTTATCACAATTTCTACATGGCACTTTATAGATGCTCCCAGAAGAATTTTTTGGTGAGTTCCTGATTAAGATATTCTTTATGATAATAATGTTGCTGAAGGCAACATTCACATTAAAGGATCTAAGCAATATGGGAAGTAAAGTTATTATCAAAAGGGAGAACTAAAATATTCTTCGTGTCAGTGGAAGGTATGGGCTCAACTCTATAAAATGATTTCTTTGCTAATTTAAGGGATTTATTAGTGAAAGATCTAGTTTACTTCAACTTAGATCCAATGGAATATATCCTCTTAAGCACATTATCAGTAAACTATGGACTGCAGATACGTAATGCCCTATGGAACATAGATTGAAATGATGATAATTTAACTGTCAAACTGAGATCGCTTGATCACGCACAAAATTGTGATACTTTCCAATATATATATATATATATATATATATATATATATATATATATATATATATATATATATATATATATATATATATATATGTTGGAAAGGATCACAATTTTGGGCGTGATCAAGATATTCCTATGAGTCCATGGGGAAAATGAAACACGAAAACTTCCCAAGTGCACTTCCGTGTAATAATCACATCATCAGGGGAGACACAAGAGAGAAATATAACAGTCAGTTGATATGCATCGAAGAGACGAAGCTAGGATGCCTTTTGGTAAACATGTGATTGACCAAAACATACAACGAGCGTTCATAAACTTATCATTTTACAAATCTTATCAACAATAAAGTTATCTAATTTGTATAGACCATCACTAATATTAAGATTATAATTCTTTTGTATTTAATAGTAGAAGAATCAATAATATTTCTCTTGGTAATAGAGTTAGAGTTAATAACTGAGATGGCGTTACTCCAGTCAATACAATGATCATAGTTTTTAAAATGATTAAACAAGACATTTTATGTTGGTCAGACTGGTAAGGATCTTTCTGTAATACTTAAGCAGCATAAATATAGTATAAGAACGGGACAAGAATCAAATGCCTTGTTTAATCTTGTGTGTGTGTGTGTGTGTGTGTGTGTGTGTGTGTGTGTGTGTGTGTGTGTGTGTGTGAGTTTGTGTGTGTGTGCAAATATCAATAAAATGGCAGGAGTGGATTATACATACAAAAAAGGTGCTCATTAAAGAAAGATAAAATACTGAATAGTGGTGAAAACCTTTGTATTTATTCCATTGAGAAAGTAGTAAATTGAATTATATCTAGAGGGTAATAAGTTTTCAAGTAAGAATGAAATTTGTTCTTCAACAAAATCAAACAGAAAATTAAAAAAAAATCATAAAAGCCTAATGCGTTTGTGTTGCTTATCCAGGCCCATTTTTACTAAGTAATGTTGGGACGGCTCCACCCACTTTAATCACTTGAGTACATAGAATATATTATCGTCGATGTTAAAGAGTTTTCCCTTTTGATGTTATCCTTAAGATAAAGGTTAAGGAAAGTGAGATAGAGCTTAACGTTAAAGTTAGGATAGCTAAGGCATCCTTGATCATATAATCACTAGTCAGGTGTTAATATAGGTTAGGTTAGGTTCAGTATCCTTCATCAGGTCACCATTACCAAGGTGTTGTTATGTTGGGTCAGGCAAGTTTAAACCAAATTTCAGTATTATTTACTCATAAATCTTTAAGTTCTAATAACCCAAAATATTTAGAGTAGATAGGGTAGAAACTGATGGAAGCCATTTCTAACATTCTTGCATAACCTGACCTCTCGCCTTCCCAAAACATAGCCATCCCAGCTTGGATATTGTACTACTGTGGTCGTCAACTAATTTGAAAAGGAAGACATTGAATGGAGAAATTACTGAGGTAATCTCCAAAGATGATTACTGGACTGACAAACAAATTCATAGAGCAGATTAAACGACTTAAATCCATTCAGCTTTAAGGAAAAGAAGTTTAAGAGATCCTATACAGGTATATGAAGTTATTGTAATGGCATCCCTTTAAGCTTTATATTTTTACTTCCTATAACTAGTTCCAACAATTAAAACAATATTCAGCATTGTGATTTAAGTGACTGACTTTAGGATGCATTTGGATCTGTCAAAAATTGTATTTAGCAAATACTTCAACTTTCAACTGACCCATTCTATATTCTTATTCATTTCATCTCAGTTTTATCACCTTTCTGTTACTGTTTAATATCAACAGTAGTCCGTCTACGTAGTTGGGGCTCTGAAGCAAAGGAAACTTTTTCTAACCTAGGTTAGGGTAGCATCTAAACCAAACCTAAATGACCTTATCTTAGAAATATGTTCAGACAGTACATTCTGAAAATATTTCTTAAGGTAAGGTCGTGGGAATTAGTTTAGGTGCTAAATAAACCTTGGCTCGAAAAAGTTTGCTTTAAAGCCACAACTAGTTGAAAGGCCTACTTTAAGTGGTGCTATTGAAATTCATTTGCTCCAGTGTGCTCCTCCGTCCGTTTGTTTTATGTCCATCTAAAGATGCATACGTTCAAATTTTGATGTAGATTGATTTCCTATCCTAGTTTCGTCTACGGAATTCTACATCTTCAGTTCAGCACAACATTGTGGTAATGAAGGGAAAGTCACCACATTTACAAGCCGAGTGTACGTAGCTTATCCCACCTCGTTAGAGAGAAAACTTACCTGTATTTGAATTAATGAACGGAAACAGAGAAGACAAAATTTTATAACACATTTATTATGCAATTATATAATTTATATTATATACATTACCACATTTCCTGCACTTTCCATCAGAAATTTGCTGAGGTCATAACCTTGAAGTTACCATTACCTTACAACCTTAAGGATAGTGGTCTACAACACCTCTAGATTGATGGAGAAAACGAAAAGTTTCGTTTTACTATTAAGACCACAGAAATACGGTAATTCCACTTCACTACCACTAACTACTAGTTATTTTACTTGTTGATTTTCACGGCTAAGATTTTCATCCTCTGAGCGAAGCCATACAATAATCGTCCTTATCTACTCTGAGCATTGGATAGCCTCCTGATGATCAAGATTGCTGTTTTGGTTGTCCGTTTCCCTTGTTACTGCTGCGCCTCACTGCACACCTTACATGAGTGCCTTCCACAGTATTAGGGACAGCTGCTGGGCCTCACTGTAGCTACTTCTGGGACGGTTGCCAATCTTCCTCGTATTCCCTCATGACCACAGCGCCAAACCGACTCCCGCCATCAGGCCGAAACGCACAAACATTTCTGACAAAATTGAGACAACCGCTTTCGCGTCAGTTTTGACACCAAGTGAATTTATACGACAATTACGCTCAAGATGCTTGGTTTTTCGTTCATGGATTGAACAGAAGCAACCAACGATGGTTGCTACTGCCCAATCCATGAAGTCCCCCCCACCACGGAAAGGTAACCAAGCTTCGGGGGGGATGGGTGTTTACCCTGACGCCAACGGAGAAACTCAATATTAGTGCAGAGATCTTTTCCTCGGTAAAGAAAGTGTAGCCGGACTCCGCCCTCATGAGGTTACTGCACGACAGCAAAGATCACCCTTTGGTAGGCTGTGCTATAGGCAGCACAGCTCCGTCAAAGATCTCACTCCATAAGTGAACTTATATAGATTCCTTTTTTAACATTTTGTCTTGTCTATAAGGAACTCATCAGTTCTTCTCCAGTGAAAGCAAAAAATCATCGAGAAATTCATTTGCTTCCTCAACATCAGGATCTTGTGGCTCTGTGTGGGGGACGGGGCTGGTGGTCTCTGTGACTGGCTGTGTCTGGGGAGCGGGGCTGGTGGTCTCTGCGACTGGCTGTGTCTGGGAAGCGGTGCTGGTGGTCTCTGTGACTTGCTGTGTCTGGGAAGCGGGGCTGTTGGTCTCTGTGACTGGCTGTGTCTGGGAAGCGGGGCTGGTGGTCTCTGTGACTGGCTGTATCTGGAGATCAGGGGAAGTCTTGGGTATAAATTTCAATATACTGTGAGCGATATCGTCTCTCAACCGATTCCTCTCGATCTTCTCTTGCACGGCCTTCATGATACGTTTGGGCGGCTTTCTCCATTTTCTTTGCATTTCAGTTGGTGATCCTGCGCCATCGAGCCACATGATACCAGAATAGTATCGTTCCTGTTTACCAACGGGTCCAATCTTGGTGTCACACATGATGCCGAGTGAACCCAAATGGCGGCCGATGTTTACGTTGGAAGCCACGGGCTCGTTATGTATCTTGCAGTAACTTTCATACCGTTGCTGCAGCTCTTTCCTGCTGATAAGGTACCGCTTCATAGTAATAGTCTTTCCCTTCATTTGAACGAAGGTATTCATGAAACTAACAAAGGAAGCCTTTCCTTTGTAATCCCGTTTGTAGTAACAGAAAGCCATTGAAGACGTGGATTGGGTCAGGCGAAGTTACACAGACTAACAAGATAGTCCTCTAATCAGTGGTCCTGTATCAGCACTGAACTCGAAATACGTCAGAACGACAATTTCAACCCAGGGCTGGAGGGCCAATTGATGATATTCTCACGTCTTGCTCAACCAAGTAACCTCGGTTAGACCTTGTTTATATTCAAATATAGTAAAGTTAATATAGTGAATCTTGATGATTCTATTCATATATAAGTTGCAATGTAGTGTATATATACATATATATATATATATATATATATATATATATATATATATATATATATATATATATATATATATATATATATATATATATATATATATATATATATATATATGTATATGTATGGATGGAACTTAGCTCCTAAGGTGATTTTGTTGTTGGAGTGGGACCTCCAGCCATTCTGTCCACCTTTTCCCTTTCTAGACATGTGGTGGTGCATTGGGTAGTGTGGCAACCTTCGTCTTCATCTTTTTGGGTGAAGGCTTGCAAACCTCGTGGAGTAGTTGTGGGGTTTGCTTCTTTGCTGCACCCGATATAGCCATCTGGGCGTAGCTATCTACCCGGGCTGGTGGGTCAGCCAGCATAGCTACACGCTCACTCGGTACCTGGGCTGGTGGACGAGCAGCCTTCCTTTCTTCCATGGCTACAGTCTGCCTAACGACCTGGGGTTGTGGAGCAGCCATCCTTACTACCACCCAGGTTGGTTGGCCAGCCTTCTTTCGTTTCTTTGCTACACTCTTCTGGTTGGGCTGGTTGGGCAACTTTCTTTTTCCTCTTCTTCGATACAACCTGCCAACCGAATTCGTCTGCTGGTGGGTCCGTTTCTTTCATGGATACAACCTCTGTAGCCACCTGGGCTGGCCGGTCAACCTTCGGTTGTAGGTAAAAGTATATATATAGAATAATATGGTTATCATCAGCAGCCAGAGGCCATTCCTCCCTCCTTGCCTGCAGAGTTCTTGATTTTCTGGAAAGTTCTACGAGATTCTGGTAAGATAAATACCATTGAGAGGACGTTGTTAGGGGACAAACAGGTTCAGTTTAGAGTTGGTTGTGGGATGGTTCTTTTACTGTGTCGTATCAGCCAGATGGGTATTTCTTTTCACAGTTTTCGTTAAAGTTTGTTTTCTAGAAGCATAATCTAGAGCACTATTTTCCATTTGTTTATCATTTTTGTTGTTATAGTTTAGTTTTGTTATTGTTGACTTTGAGATATTTGATATTATGTTTGTGATTCCCGTGGAAGCGTCTGACATCTTGCTAGAAGACTTTCTGGTCACAATATTTCTGCACTGGGGAGTTGATCGTATTCTTTTATTGCAGGTTTTGTTATTATCTTGCTTTACATTAAGGTCTACTGGAGGTTTTCCCAATGCTGGTTGAACATATGTCCAGCAACAGGAGATGGCGTAAGATACAGTATTGATGAAACTTATCTATCTATATACCTATCTAAATATCGCTCTATCAGTCTATCAATCTAACTATCTATCTATCTATATATCTATCTTTATCTGAAAGTCAACAATAATAGAATCATTGATATATGAAGTATAACAATGTCCTCTCAATGGCAATTATCTCACCAGAATCTTCTAGAACCTTCCCGAAAACTATGGTTTTCGAGAAGGTTCTCGAAGATTCTGGGTAGGAACTGCCATTGAGAGGACGTTGTTATACGTATCATTAATGATATTATTGTTGACTTTTTGATTTAGAAAGGTAGATAGATAGATAGATAGATAGATAGATAGGTAAAAAACAGATATTAGATAGATCGATAGATACGTAAGGCTGTATATGTCAACTTTCACAGAAATCATTGATATCTGCGTTATTCTGCAAGAAATACATGTACATGGATGTAGTGATAATATGGGTTAGGTATAAGACCAGTCGTGTTGAGATTGTAGTGAATGTGACCATTGACTTCAACCTTAATAGTGTAGTGAAGATAAAGTTGTAGTGAAGATAAATCTTGAAGTGACTCATAAGGTTGTTGTGAGTACAAGGATGCATCGTAAATGAGTACTTCCTACCTGAAAGTCAACAATTACAAAATTGATCAAGTATAACAACATCCTCGGACAACCAACTACAAACACCAACCATAGAGTGAACCTGACTGTCATCTAACGACGACCTCTCAAAGGTAATGATCTTACCAGAATCTTCGAGAACCTTCTAGAAAACCTTGAACCCTGCAGGCAGGGAGGGAGGAATGGCCTCTGGTTGATTATATGTAAAACATTTAGATGAAATCACATCTTTTCTTATCAGGTCCCATGGTGTAAGGGTTAGCACTCTGGACTTTGGATCCAGCAATCCGAGTTCGAATCTCGGTGGGACCTCATCTTTTCAGTTTTCTTCGATACTGATGATGGCCACATTATTCTGTACGTTATATATACATTCATATATATACATAAATATGTATATATAAACATATATATGGAATAATATGGTTTTATCAATAGCCGGAGACCATTCCTCCCTCCTTGCCTGCAGAGTTCATAGTTTTCTGGAAGGTTCTAGAAGATTCTGGTGAGATAATTGCCATTGAGAGGACTTTGTTATACTTCATATATCAATGATTTTATTATTGTTGACTTTCAGATAAAGATAGATAGATAGATAGATAGATAGTTAGATTGATAGATTGATAGAGCGATATTTAGATAGGTATATAGATAGATAAGTTTCATCAATACTGTATCTTACGCCATCTCCTGTTGCTGGACATATGTTCAACCAGCATTGGGAAAACCTCCAGTAGACCTTAATGTAAAGCAAGATAATAACAAAACCTGCAATAAAAGAATACGATCAACTCCCCAGTGCAGAAATATTGTGACCAGAAAGTCTTCTAGCAAGATGTCAGACGATTCCACGGGAATCACAAACATAATATCAAATATCTCAAAGTCAACAATAACAAAACTAATGATGATAATGAAACTATAACAAGAAAAATGATAAACATATGGAAAATAGTGTTCTAGATTATGCCTCTAGAAAACAAACTTTAACGAAAACTGTGAAAAGAAATACCCATCTGGCTGATACGACACAGTAAAAGGACCATCCCACAACCAACTCTAAACTGAACCTGACTGTCCCCTAACAACGTCCTCTCAATGGTATTTATCTTACCAGAATCTCGTAGAACTTTCCAGAAAATCAAGAACTCTGCTGGCAAGGAGGGAGGAATGGCCTCTGGCTGCTGATGATAACCACATTATTCTATATATATACTTTTACCTACAACCGAAGGTTGACCGGCCAGCCCAAGTGGCTCTGTACAGAGGTTGTATCCATGAAAGAAACGGACCCACCAGCAGACGAATTCGGTTGGCAGGTTGTATGGAAGAAGAGGAAAAAGAAAGTTGCCCAACCAGCCCAACCAGAAGGGTGTAGCAAAGAAACGAAAGAAGGCTGCCCAACCAACCTGGGTGGTAGTAAGGATGGCAGCTCCACAACCCCAGGTCGTTAGGCAGACTGTAGCCATGGAAGAAAGGAAGGCTGCTCGTCCACCAGCCCAGGTACCGAGTGAGCGTGTAGCTATGCTGGCTGACCCACCAGCCCGGGTAGGTAGCTACGCCCAGATGGCTATGTCGGGTGCAGCAAAGAAGCAAACCCCACAACTACTCCACGAGGTTTGCAAGCCTGCACCCGAAAAGATGAAGACGAAGGTTGCCACACTACCCAATGCACCACCACATGTCTAGAAAGGGTAAAGGTGGACAGAATGGCTGGAGGTCCCACTCGAACAACAAAATCACCTTAGGAGCCAAGTTCCATCCATTATTGAATATATATATATATATATATATATATATATATATATATATATATATATATATATATATATATATATATATATATATTGACGTGCTGTCAGTGGATTGAATCAAGGCATGTGAAGCGTCTGGGGTAAACCATGGAAAGCTGTGTAGGTATGTATATTTGCGTGTGTGGACGTATGTATATACATGTGTATGTGGGTGGGTTGGGCCATTTCTTTCGTCTGTTTCCTTGCGCTACCTCGCAAACGCGGGAGACAGCGACAAAGCAAAAAAAAAAAAAAAAAAAAATATATATATATATATATATATATATATATATATATATATATATATATATATATATAATTATATATATATATATATATATATATATATATATCCTTGTGTATGTTTACTTTCGATAATGAGGAACAGAAGAAAGAGCCAAGCAATATAGATTTCGTCAAAGACATCTCTCTTTTCTAAACGCTGCCTCGCAAAGATTTTCATTATTTCAAATTGAAGAAACAGAATATTTTCTGCTCCTTTGCATCGTATTTACTGGGTATGTATCGGTAACTGAGAGCATTATGATATATTTTCCTTGATTATTTCAAATATAGAAGTGTTTGAATATCTTATCTTTCAGATTTGAATGAAAATGTTTTTGGAGCCAAAAAATTCCTTGAATTTTTGGTATTTGTCTCAGAAAAAGAGATTTCCTTTAAAAAATCATTATAAGAAGTATTTTTCATGCCGAATACAAGTCTGTGTTAGAACAACGTTTAGTCGTCTTTATGACATTCAGTTTAGCTGTTAAATGAAGTCAATTTTGAAATATTTTCTGTTCCCTTGTATCGTATTTACTTAGTATGTATCGGGTACTGAGAGTATTATGATATATTTTTCATGATTATTTCAAGTATAGAAGTGTTTGAATATCTCATCTTTCAGCTTTGAAACAAAAAGTTTTTTGAGCTATTACCTAAAATTTTGAGCTATTACCTAAGATTTTTGGTATTTTACTCAGAAACACATATTTCCTTTATAAACTAATTATTAGGTATTTTTCATGCTGAATATAAATCTGGTGGTAAAATGACGTTTAGTCGTCTTCGTGACATTTAATTAAGCTGTTAAATGAAGTAAATTTAAAGATATTTTTTGTTCCCTTGCATCGTATTTACTGAGAATGTATCGGTAACTGAGAGCATTATTATATATTTTCCATATTTATTTTAAGGGTAGAAGTGTTTGAATATCTTATCTTTCAATTTTGAAACAAAAATTTTTTGAAGCTAAAAGGTATTTTTCTTAAAAATAGATTTCCTTTAAGAAATTATCATAAGAAGTATTTTTCAGGTTGAATACAAATATGGTGTTAAAATATCGTTTTTTCGTCTTGACATTTAATTAAGGTGTTAGATAAAATTGATTTTGGAATATTTTGTGATCCTTTGCATCTTATTTACTAGGTATGTATCGGTAACTGAGAGCATTATGATATATTAACCATGATTGCTTCAAGAATAGAAGTGTTTGAATATTTTATTTTTCAATTTTGAAACAAAAAGTTTTTGGAGCCAAAAAATACCCTGAATTATTACCTTCATTTTTTGGAATTTTTTTCAGAAAAAAATGGTTTCCCTTAAAAACTCATTATAAGAAGTATTTTTCATGCTGGATACAAATAGGGCATTAAAATAACGTTTTGTCCTCTTATTGAGTGAAGTCAATTTGAAAATATTTCTGCTCCATTGCATTGTATTTAATGAGTATGTAATAGGTAAATGAGAGCACTATGATATATTTGCCATGATTATTTCAAGTATAGAAATGTTTGAATATCTTATCTTTCAGTTTTGAACCAAAAATTATTTTGAACAAAAATAATACCCCTAACGAAACAGGGGTTTATTTAGGGGAAATATCGTGTATGGCAAGCACTGAAATTGCTCCCCTTGCTTGATTAGAAATGTACATACAGTGGGTGTATATAAGAATATGTACAGTGTAATTTTAAACTGTTCAAGAGTTAGGCCAAGCTTAAATTTATATAAACTCTTAAAGGCTAAGTTAAAGTTAAAGATTTGTTTGATCAAAATTGTAACGTAGAAGCGGCAATGCATCTCATTGTAGCAAAATTTTACCTTAGTTGAAAAGTAGGCGAGTTTCTTTTTTGTCTCACAAAACCAAACCTTTAAATATGTCAATCGGGTAGCATATGTCAAAAAACAAGCCTGTTGAGTGACCCCCCTCTTTCAAGTGGCGTCCAGGGCACCTGCCATACCCAAGATAAGCTACTGGGAACGGACTCATTATAGACGAATTCTTCGCTCGATTAGAAATCGGTATGGACGAATTTGACTTTAACGCACTGCCTTTCAACGAATCGAGTGATAATGCACTCGCTTTTAACGAACTTGTTAACGGAAACACCATTAACTAATTTACAATTTAACCAACTCGGTTGTAACGAACTCGTTTCTAATAGCAGACCCATGGAACAAACGGTCTCTCTCTCTCTCTCTCTCTCTCTCTCTCTCTCTCTCTCTCTCTCTCTCTGCTTTATTGGGGCTCAGATCATGAGAGTTCTTGCTTGCCACAGGTTGAATCCAGCTGTAGATCACAGTGATACCAAATGATCAATCCTTCACGCACAGCTGCTTTAAAAGTTATATTAATGTGATAAGTCCCCCCCCCAAAAAAAAAAAAAAATACAAACAAACACATACACTCGAGGGATGGGGCCCCACGAGTGTATAACTCAGTACAAATATGCAACTGCAAATTTTATAAGATCTCTTGCCCCATGAGTGTAGAACTCCCTCTCCTTACGTTATAGACAGGAAATTACACATTTTCTAGAGTTAGGCTCCCATGAGTGTAGAACTCCCTCTCCCCGTTCTGTACCAGTAGTTAAATGCAAATGTATTATGAATGGCAGCATACCAATTCGTTTTCAGAATTCTATTTTGGCACACTTCATGTATTATTTATGATAGACTCGGTAGGACCTTGCGTCACACACACACACATACACCCACACACACACACACACACACACACACACACACACACACACACACATATGTATATATATATGTATATATATATATATATATATATATATATATATATATATATATATATATATATATATATATATATATATATATATATATATATATATATATATATATATGTGTATATACATATGTATATATGTGTGTATATATATATATATATATATATATATATATATATATATATATATATATATATCCCTGGGGATAGGGGAGAAAGAATACTTCCCACGTACTCCCTGCGTGTCGTAGAAGGCGACTAAAAGGGAAGGGAGCGGGGGGCTGGAAATCCTCCCCTCTTTTTTTTTTTTTTTTTTTTCTTTTTTTTTTTTTTCCAAAGAAGGAACAGAGAAGGGGGCCAGATGAGGATATTGCCTCAAAGGCCCAGTCCTCTGTTCTTAACGCTACCTCGCTAACGCGGGAAATGGCGAATAGTATGAAAATAAAAAAAAAAGAATATATATATATATATATATATATATATATATATATATATATATATATATATATATATATATATATATATATATATATATATATATATATATATATATATATATATATATATATCGAGTGAGTAACGTAAGGGTAAGAGAGATGTGTGGAAATAAAAAGAGCGTGGTTGAGAGAGCAGAAGAGGGTGTTTTGAAGTGGTTTGGGCACATGGAGAGAATGAGTGAGGAAAGATTGACCAAGAGGATATATGTGTCGGAGGTGGAGGGAACGAGGAGAAGAGGGAGACCAAATTGGAGGTGGAAAGATGGAGTGAAAAAGATTTTGTGTGATCGGGGCCTGAACATGCAGGAGGGTGAAAGGAGGGCAAGGAATAGAGTGAATTGGAACGATGTGGTATACCGGGGTTGACGTG
>NC_092293.1:7121315-7201315 GCF_036320965.1 Panulirus ornatus
GGGGTGCTCAAGGACAAATGACCATCTGGTTTCAAAATAAAATTAAAGTATTACGCCTAATGCTTGGTGTGAACTGACGCTCCGAGGACGTCTCAGAGGGAGGCCTTAATCTCGTCCTGATAAGAAATAACATACACAAGGACACACACACGTTATATACGCAAACATGTGAGCACAAGCACACGTGTTCCGTAACACCCCCCTCCTTAAAGGAGAAAATTCCTGGAAGAGGAATTTTCTTAAGAGTGGGATAAACAATCAGCTAACACAATCTGTTAACACATGAGATGTGCTGAAAATAATGTAACGTAAAAATTGTACATAACAAGGCCCATCTATTTAATATTGCCTCCGTTCCCATAACTTTTGAGCATTTTGAAAGGTTTGGTAGTCAGTACACTCTAAATTGATTGGCTGAAGGACACAAATATATAAAATGTTATAATACAAATAGGAAAACAAAGGTTACTTCTTCATGGTGGGGCTATCTGTTTAGGCTCAACCTTTTCCTTGTCCTCCTGCATTGAGACCTCACCAGCCTGTACAACAATGGCGGCATTCACAGCTAATCTGGTTGGAGCCTGCAAAATAAAACAGTTGAAAAGTAGGGTTCCTAATTAAGAGAGAGACTGTCTCACACTGCTCATTCTAAACATCTGATATCATTCTTCAATAAATCTGTCAGAAGGGTTACGACTGTTGCAAAATTTACAATGAACATCCTATAGTACCCAACTATATACTAGCAACACTTCAGTTCTCTCACGTCCTCCGCCCGGGTCCCAAGTCTTCGAGGCACTCGCAGCTACGTCGTCGACTTCGTCACACACGGCTACTGCTGGACGTAAGATGATGCAGACTGGCACCGTCGGTTCCAAGGGTGGAGGATCACGACTGAAATATGGCTTAGGCATGTTGACGTGACATAATCTCCGACCTCTGCGCCTATCGGGGGTAGAGACAAGGTAATTTGAGTCTCCTACACTCCAGATAATGGTGCAGGAACCCTTAGAAAGGACAACCAAGGGTTGACCTGTCTGCTGTAGTAGAAGCAACACTTAGTCACCCGCCTCAAACCTTCTCAAACGAGATCGTTTGTCAGGCCATATTGTCCTCCGTTCCTGAGTCTGTCTTGAATGGGCTGGAGACAAATCCTCAGTCTCACCCACTGACTCTCGTATGGACTCAAAATTAGGACAGGAGGTATCACACAGCTTCTCCTCACTAATTCCATCCTCATGGAGAGTCTTCTCTCTTGAATGGGCACGAGACAAACCCTCAGTCTCAACGGAGTCTACGCCAGGGGAGAGGGTATCACACAGCTCCCTCTCACTAGACTCACTCGTAGGGAGAGACTTCACTTCCTCCGTTTTAACGGAGTCTATACCAGGGGAGAGGGTATCATACAGCCTCCTCTCGCTGGCCTCACTCTCAGGGAGAGTCTTTAAGTTCGCCGTCTCAACGGAGTCTACGCCAGGGGAGAGGGTATCACACAGCCTCTCGCTGGTCTCACTCGGGGGGAGAGTCTTAACTTCCTGCGTTTCAACGGCTATGTCCTCAGGCACACGGCCTGCCGTGCCAGCTGTCATGGACCTGGCATCATCGTGGTTGGGGACTAACTCTGGTACTTCTTCCTCAAGCTGCGTTGCTTCCGTGGACTCCACCGGTCCCGTAGGTAACACCGGCACTGGGTTCATCTTCCCACCCGCTAGGTCATTGCCTAACACAAAGTCCACGTCTAAGACAGGTAACTTATCTACAATCCCTATAAGCACATGGTCCGTGAAGAGATCTGTTTCTACTCTCACATCAACTAGTGGAGCTTCCTTGGAACCCGACTCTCCATCTAGCAAGACTCGGTCTCCAAACTCTTCTCACGGCACCAAGCCATCCAACATCAGGGACTGTAGCGCACCAGAATCCCGTAATACGGTCACTTTTCGTCGTACACCACATCTACTAACATAGCCCTCAGACAGGAACGCATTGTAGTTCCCACAGAACGGATCCTTAACTACAGATTGATTAACACTCTCGCAACCCCTCACTCTCCTAAGAGCAGGGATAGCCTTACCTACTTTACTAAGTGGACCTAAAGTTGAGAAGAGACTTACCGGCCTACTTTGGGAGTAGTCTCTGTATTCCTTCTCTCGAGCCCAGCAATCCCTCACCTGGTGCCCAGCCTTGCCACAGTGAGAGCAAAACTTTACTTCCTGGGAGTATTTCCCCTGACTTTTATGAGTTACCGGCAAGGTAGCAGATTCAGGTGGGATTACATGACCTCTGGTCCTCCCTCTGCCACCGTAGCCCTTTGAACGTCTGCCCACGTCAAGTTTGAGATTTAGCACGTACTCATCTGCTAGTTTCCCAGCTTCCTCAAAATCCTTCGCTGTTTTAGTCATTATGTACTGCCGTACATCACGGGGTAGACCGTCCTAACATTCCTCGAATACTACTAGTTTTAGGACAGAGTCAGCATCATGATAAGCTCCTTCGGAGCGTACCCATTGCACGCCTAACTTGTACTTTTCACGAAAGTAATCTAGGTAGGTTTGATCAGGACGCTCATTCTTAGCTCGAAATCTAAGTCGGTGTGCTTCCGGGCTTAAATGATAAGAATTCAGCACTGCCTGTTTCACGACTTCATAATCATTACACTGATCATCGTTCAACGCGGTGTATGTGGATTCAGCTTTGCCAACAAGGAGGGGCCGCAAAACTGTCACCCAGGATGACTTCGGCCAAGAGCAATCACGGGCAGTCTGTTCAGATTTAAGGAAAAGGAAGCCACATTATCTTCATCGAACTTAGGTACGAGATGTAAGTCACCCAACCGAGACGACACTGGTCCCGAGGGTGAAGCGTTAAGTCTAAGTTTTTCACGTTCGAGAGCTAACCTAGCTTGTTCAGTCTGCTACTTCTGTACCTGCACTTGTGCATTGATCTTAGCTATCTCTGGCTGAATTCGCCAGTACTCGGGATCAACATTATCATCATTAGGGATATGGAGAGGGATCGAGACTTCGGCCGACGTTAATGATGGAGCGGTATTGTCAACACTGATCAACGACATGATTAACGAATCGAGGAAAGAGACTTCGTTAAGGCAAGAAATATCCCGGCAAGGTCGCCAATTTATATGTTACGAACTCAGTGCTTATTCGAGCAAGGTCGCCAGTAACATATATACGTTACAAATACTATATTGATCCTTGTCTTTGCAAGGACGTTAGATTTGTTACGTTGCACAACTCAGGATAACGCTATCTTAACGTTATGGGATTAAAACAAACACCAAGGTTAGAATTACTTATAATGAAAGAATTCAAATGTACAAGGTGAAGACATAAATCAGGCACGAATCATTTACGTTAACACTGAACATGAGTTAAACATTGAACATGAGCTTAACATCGAACATGAGTTAACATTCCAGATAAGATTTCAAACCAGGAGATCTCTTTCCTTTATGACTCTTTGTTCGATAACATTACACTTAGACCTGACGTGACACAGTAAGCATCATCGTTACACTTAGTTAAACTTGACGTGACACAGTAAACATCATCGTTATACTTAGTTAAACTTGACGTGACACAGTAACATCTTACAAACTAGGGCAGCGGTGGCTACGGGGTTCGAGACAGGGAAAGCCTACATTACCTTGCTGGGCTCGGGACTGATGAAGGAATCGACTCCCAGACGATCGTCTGAGCCTTTTATCTGAAGGACCAGCAAGGCAGGAACAGCTAGCCACGCCTCGACCCGCCACCTATGGCAACGATAGGTCAGAATGACACAATTGCCCTTGATAGGTCAAAAGACTGATTGTCACGACCTCATCTTGACGTGATTGGCTGAAGGAGGCCTAATGTCCGGCCTACATATGGCGTGGATTCAAATTCCTTTGTTCCTTTGTCCACGACAGCAGCGAACGTACGGGATGACATACCCCGCAGCTGGCCCCACGCCTTGACCTGACGCCGTTGACAACGGTTTGGGTGCTAGAGGACTTGTCAAGATCTGGTTCAAAACATAATTACTAAGGCAATTAACACGGTCAGGGAAGTGAGATCCGAGCCGATATCAGCCACACCCTACACCAAAAACACCATATATACAGAGATGCACCATACTCAAATATACGAATATGTGGGCACACACACGTGTTCGTAACAATATATATATATATATATATATATATATATATATATATATATATATATATATATATATATATATATATATATATATATATATATATATATATATATATATATATATATATATATATATATATATATATATATATACATATACATATATATATATATATATATATATATATATATATATATATATATATATATATATATATATATATATATATATATATATATATATATATATATATATATATATATATATATATATATATATGTATTTATATATAAACAAAATTATGGACATACATCGGAAATGTTCCTCCTAATTCTTTTGTTTAATTTTCATCGTTTAGGTGTTTCTAGGCCCTTTTATTTCTGGTTGCTTACCGTTGCTTTAGAATTAATTATTTGATTTGATTGTTAGTTTTTTACTTTGGCTTATTAAGTTGTTATTTTCAACATTACAGACGTTTATCATGGTCAAACGCCATCATCATTACATCCTCACAATCATTTTGATTATCAATGGCTTTTCTGTGGTTTTAGGTTATCTTCACTACATCTTCACAGTCATCTTGTTTTCATCATCAATGACGTTTATTTTGGTCAAAGACTATCTTGACTACATCCATATTCTTATCTCATTTCTAATATCATATACCTCTATCTTGTTATAAGCCATCTTCACTACTTCCTCATAATCATCTTACTTTCAATATCACTAGCGTATTTTTTGGTGAAAGAACATCTTCACTACATCCTTGTAGTCAAGTCACTTTCAACAACATTGAACTCTATCTTAATGCGTTAAGAACAGAGGACTGGGCTTCTGAGGGAATATCCTCACCTGGCCCCCTTCTCTGTTCCTTCTTTTGGAAAATCAAAAAAAACAAAAACAAGGGGGTATTCCAGCCCCCGCTCCCTCCCCTTTTAGTCGCCTTCTACGACACTCAGGGAATACGAGGGAAGTATTCTTTCTCCTCTATCCCCATATATATATATATATATATATATATATATATATATATATATATATATATATATATATATATATATATATATATATATATATATATATATATATATATATATATATATATATATATATATGAATGTAAGTCGGTATATCAGGAACCCATCTGAAAGGTGAACCTTATATAAACTACACTGCAACTTACATATAAATAGAATCATCAAACTTCACTATATTAGCTTTACTATATTTAAATATAAACAAGGTCTAACCGAGGTTACTTGGTTGAGCAAGACGTGAGAATATCATCAATTGGGCCTCCAGCCCTGGGTTGAAATTGTCGTTCTGACGTATTTCGAGTTCAGTGCTGATACAGGACCATTGATTAAAGGACTATCTTGTTAGTCTGTGTAACTTCGCCTGACCCAATCCACGTCTTCAATGGCTTTCTGTTACTACAAACGGGATTACAAAGGAAAGGCTTCCTTTGTTAGTTTCATGAATACCTTCGTTCAAATAAAGGGAAAGACTATTACTATGAAGCGGTACCTTATCAGCAGGAAAGAGCTGCAGCAACGGTATGAAAGTTACTGCAAGATACATAACGAGCCCGTGGCTTCCAACGTAAACATCGGCCGCCATTTGGGTTCACTCGGCATCATGTGTGACACCAAGATTGGATCCGTTGGCAAACAGGAACGATACTATTCTGGTATCATGTGGCTCGATGGCGCAGGATCACCAACTGAAATGCAAAGAAAATGGAGAAAGCCGCCCAAACGTATCATGAAGGCCGTGCAAGAGAAGATCGAGAGGAATCGGTTGAGAGACGATATCGCTCACAGTATATTGAAATTTATGCCCAAGACTTCCCCTGATCTCCAGACACAGCTAGTCACAGAGACCACCAGCCCCGCTTCCCAGACACAGCCAGTCACAGCGACCACCAGCCCCGCTTCCCAGACACAGCAAGTCACAGAGACCACCAGCCCCGGTCCCCAGACACAGCCAGTCACAGAGGCCACCAGCCCCGCTTCCCAGACACAGCCAGACACACAGCCCACCAGCCCCGTCCCCCACACAGAGCCACAAGATCCTGTTATTGAGGAAGCAAATGAATTTCTCGATGATTTTTTGCTTTCACTGGAGAAGAACTGATGACTTCCTTATAGACAAGACAAAATGTTAAAAAAGGAATCTATATAAGTTCACTTATGGAGTGAGATCTTTGACGGAGCTGTGCTGCCTATAGCACAGCCTACCAAAGGGTGATCTTTGCTGTCGTGCAGTAACCTCATGAGGGCGGAGTCCGGCTACACTTTCTTTACCGAGGAAAAGATCTCTGCACTAATATTGAGTTTCTCCGTTGGCGTCAGGGTAAACATCCATCCCCCCCGAAGCTTGGTTACCTTTCCGTGGTGGGGGGGACTTCATGGATTGGGCAGTAGCAACCATCGTTGGTTGCTTCTGTTCAATCCATGAACGAAAAACCAAGCATCTTGAACGTAATTGTCGTATAAATTCACTTGGTGTCAAAACTGACGCGAAAGTGGTTGTCTCAATTTTGTCAGAAATTTTTGTGCGTTTCGGCCTGATGGCGGGAGTCGGTTTGGCGCTGTGGTCATGAGGGAATACGAGGAAGATTGGCAACCGTCCCAGAAGTAGCTACAGTGAGGCCCAGCAGCTGTCCCTAATACTGTGGAAGGCACTCATGTAAGGTGTGCAGTGAGGCACAGCAGTGACAAGGGAAACGGACAACCAAAACAGCAATCTTGATCATCAGGAGGCTATCCAATGCTCAGAGTAGATAAGGACGATTATTGTATAGCTTCGCTCAGAGGATGAAAATCTTAGCCGTGAAAATCAACAAGTGAAATAACTAGTAGTTAGTGGTAGTGAAGTGGAACTACCGTATTTCTGTGGTCTTAATAGTAAAACGAAACTTTTCGTTTTCTCCATCAATCTAGAGGTGTTGTAGACCACCATCCTTAAGGTTGTAAGGTAATGGTAACTACAAGGTTATGACCTCAGCAAATTTGTGATGGAAAGTGCAGGAAATGTGGTAATGTATATAATATAAATTGTGTAGTTGTATAATAAATGTGTAATAAAATTTTGTCTTCTCTGTGCCCGTTCAATAATTCAAATACAGGTAAGTTTTCTCTCTAACGAGGTGGGATAAGCTACGTGTACTCGGCTTGTAAATGTGGTGACTTTCCCTTCATTACCACAATGGTGTGCTGAACTGAAGATGTAGAATTCCGGAGACGAAACTAAGATGGGAAATCAATCTACATCAAAAATTGAAAGCGCCGCTCTGTGTGTGTGTGTGTGTGCGTGTGTGTGTGTCTGTGTGTGTGTGTTTGTGTGTGTGTGTGTGTGTGTGTGTGTGTGTGTGTGTGTGTGTGTGTGTGTGTGTGTGTATACTACTTTAATCATTATCACGTGAGAGTTTTGAGGAAGGATTTGTACACTCGTGTTGCCCCGTCTCTTAACCTTGTAAGTGTAAAATATGTTTTCACTCCTATGTGCGCTCACACACACACACACACACACACACACACACACACACACACACACACGCACATAACCTATAATATTATCTAGTATTCTCTTCAGAAGGATATCTTACACCTTCATTATAAAAACCAAAGAAAAATTTATAAAAACATATACATATATTTACACACGTGTAGATATATGTTATGTATTGAAATGTGGCGGAAAAACTCCTTATATATTAACAAACGTGATTGAGGACTTAAAGAATCTGGTACAAACATAATGGTTATTGTGATAAATGATTTATTTATGATAAATATGTATGGTGTTGCATTATAATAGTTGTTCAGAACCAAGGTTCTTAAACCTGAATCAGTGAAATACTATAAGAAATAAAAGATCTGTTAAACATAAACATTTATAGTAATTAATCACACAATATATCTTACTGTGGGTATCTAAAACAAAATCCATTGCAAGGAGCTAGTTTAAGGCAGGAGCAATTCATTTTTTAACAAAATATTTACCTCTACATCCCTTTTCTTTCGTCACCATTTCTTGAGTTTACTACTATCAAGAAATATCTTTTACGTAACATAAAAATTCTGTATAGGTATTTGATTAATGTTCTTCAACGACGCGTTGTATAACTCTTCGTTAGTGAAGTTCATTTCGTGTAATGGATCATGCATTACAAAGTTGTGTCTATCCACACAAGTGTTACACGTCTCGGATAAAGATATATCTAACATATATATGACTTTTATGAATATCTGTAAATTGTTCTCCTGACGAACAGTACCTAAGGTTTACGTATCATAGTTTGTCGCTTGTAAGTGATCAAGCATTACGAAGGTGTGTCCATTGCCACAGGTGCTACTGATCACGGGTAAAGGTATTTTACAATTTTTGTTTCCTTAACCCTTCTAGTTATCTATGCTTCATCTCTGGCTTGATCCTTGCAAGTGACATTTATGGTGTGTAATTCTCTTAATTCTTATCATATAATTAATCAGTTGAGGTGCAGAACACGCTGTTCATCTTGGTCACTCCACTCTGTTCCATACTATTATTTAAAAGGTGTTACCGGACTCAACCCATAAGTCGTTACACCAGGAATGACAAGTAACCTTAGGGAAAGGCTGTATCATCGACCAGGGAAGGGAAGAAATAGCACAGTCTCATCGAAAACCTTTTCGCTTCATAGATATGTGCCATCATCCCCTGCTCCTGTGTAGAGTGCAGCAGCCACGAAGGTGTAGGAGCGCCATCAAAGGTGTGCTGGTGATGTGTGTACTGCTCACACCATCACCTGGGCTGAGCCTCAGGACCTGTTACCCTCCTCCTGAGAAGGACTATTTTTGTGTCCCTACTCATCACACTCCCGAGAACCCCTCAAAATACTCCTCCCGAATTCCTTTCCTACCCAAACCCTTCCCTCTACGTAGTCAGTAATCAAGACAGACATTCATAGCTTCATATGCAGCTACCTGTTGGACCTGGACGATCATTTTATGTTGAACTTATGGTTCACATTCTGGCTTCATGACCTTTAGGTGATAGCCCTTAAATCCAACAACATATATACATCCTGTTATACAACTGATGTTACTGTCTGACGTATGTATGGTGCGGCTTGATGACCTTACCTGCTGATGGCTAATATCGACTGTTATCATGTTGCAAATTTTGTTATTTATTTGCTTTTCCGTACGGTACACATTCTGGTTAACGAACTTTACTTGTTGATAGCTGTAAATTCAGAGATAATAAAACATACGTGTTACAGAGCCCGTATGATAAGGGCCCGAGCCAGGCAAGGACCTGACGAATCTGTAAACAAGAAATGACCCGTTAAACTAGATCAGAGAAGGGGCCGTCCACACTCTAGATGTAGGACGTAAACCTAGAAAATCTAACAACGACAACAAACAACAGGTAGGTGAAGACCTCACTAGTGTGACAACGACAGTAGATAACTGCTACGAGGAGACCTGCTGGTGACTCTAACAATAACATAACTGTACAGTAAACAGACTTCTAAGAACGGGCTGTCGTAAGACAAGGGCCCATGTCAGGCGGACACCTACCCAATCTAACAACAACAATCTATCTAACTATTTCTTGTCATATATGAATCCTGACTCCATAACTGTTGATTAGTAGATTGCTTCACGTGGCAGAGATGATCCAGTCATTACACACGACAAAGGTACACTACTGAGCTCCGCCTCGTTCAACTCTGGGCTAACTAGCGAGCTACAAGGAACAGCCTTCCTGACCACCATTACCACACCTTGCAACTGCTAACTTGAAACGCTTCTGACAATTAACTGCCACTGTTGGTGTCTTACTGAGCTGTGTTGACGACCCGCCCCCACACCTCTTGTATACGTAAGGCTGGTGAACAGTATATGGTCTCCTCCCAACACCGGTCACGAACATTCTCCTATATTTCTTATTTTGTTTATTATAAAAGGAATACATATAGTAACGGGAGCCTAGCTATGATTATTACGCCTAAGTCCAGCACCATTAAGACTGTCTTTATAGATATACAAATACCAGCAGAAGACATGCAGAAGGATTGGCCATGTTGTGTGTGCAGCAACCAGATACGTGAAGCTACACATCACACCACCGTCCGTGTATGACTGCTGGAGAACATAACCCCAGGTTGTATATACTGGACGAAATGATTGCACATCAAATTGGAAATGACAATAACACACTTATCCAAAAATATAAAGTGTATGTTAGTTCTGTATGTTAAGTAAGTACCTTATATTGATATTATGTCATAAACAGTTATTATTTAATTGTATAATTAATAACAGTCACCTATTACGTAGCACTTAGACATGTGGTGTGAAAATATAATAAAATATCCATAAAAGGTTGGTAAGGCTATTTAATGTATGTATGACTCATGGTGAGGTGCCTGAGGATTGGCGGAATGCGTGCATAGTGCCATTGTACAAAAGCAAAGGGGATAAGAGTGAGTGCTCAAATTACAGAGGTATAAGTTTGCTGAGTATTCCTGGTAAATTATATGGGAGGGTATTGATTGAGAGGGTGAAGGCATGTACAGAGCATCAGATTGGGGAAGAGCAGTGTGCTTTCAGAAGTGGTAGAGGATGTGTGGATCAGGTGTTTGCTTTGAAGAATGTATGTGAGAAATACTTAGAAAAGCAAATGGATTTGTATGTAGCATTTATGGATCTGGAGAAGGCATATGATAGAGTTGATAGAGATGCTCTGTGGAAGGTATTAAGAATATATGGTGTGGGAGGCAAGTTGTTAGAAGCAGTGAAAAGTTTTTATCGAGGATGTAAGGCATGTGTACGTGTAGGAAGAGAGGAAAGTGATTGGTTCTCAGTGAATGTAGGTTTGCGGCAGGGGTGTGTGATGTCTCCATGGTTGTTTAATTTGTTTATGGATGGGGTTGTTAGGGAGGTGAATGCAAGAGTTTTGGAAAGAGGGGCAAGTATGAAGTCTGTTGGGGATGAGAGAGCTTGGGAAGTGAGTCAGTTGTTGTTCGCTGATGATACAGCGCTGGTGGCTGATTCATGTGAGAAACTGCAGAAGCTGGTGACTGAGTTTGGTAAAGTGTGTGAAAGAAGAAAGTTAAAAGTAAATGTGAATAAGAGCAAGGTTATTAGGTACAGTAGGGTTGCGGGTCAAGTCAATTGGGAGGTGAGTTTGAATGGAGAAAAACTGGAGGAAGTAAAGTGTTTTAGATATCTGGGAGTGGATCTGGCAGCGGATGGAACCATGGAAGCGGAAGTGGATCATAGGATGGGGGAGGGGGCGAAAATTCTGGGAGCCTTGAAGAATGTGTGGAAGTCGAGAACATTATCTCGGAAAGCAAAAATGGGTATGTTTGAAGGAATAGTGGTTCCAACAATGTTGTATGGTTGCGAGGCGTGGGCTATGGATAGAGTGGTGCGCAGTAGGATGGATGTGCTGGAAATGAGATGTTTGAGGACAGTGTATGGTGTGAGGTGGTTTGATCGAGTAAGTAACGTAAGGGTAAGAGAGACGTGTGGAAATAAAAAGAGCGTGGTTGAGAGAGCAGAAGAGGGTGTTTTGAAATGGTTCGGGCACATGGAGAGAATGAGTGAGGAAAGATTGACCAAGAGGATATATGTGTCGGAGGTGGAGGGAACGAGGAGAAGAGGGAGACCAAATTGGAGGTGGAAAGATGGAGTGAAAAAGATTTTGTGTGATCGGGGCCTGAACATGCAGGAGGGTGAAAGGAGGGCAAGGAATAGAGTGAATTGGAGCGATGTTTTGTACCGGGGTTGACGTGCTGTCAGTGGATTGAATCAGGGCATGTGAAGCGTCTGGGGTAAACCATGGAAAGCTGTGTAGGTATGTATATTTGTGTGTGTGGACGTATGTATATACATGTGTATGGGGGTGGGTTGGGCCATTTCTTTCGTCTGTTTCCTTGCGCTACCTCGCAAACGCGGGAGACAGCGACAAAGCAAAAAAAAAAAAAAAAAAAAAAAAAAAAAAAGGTTTTAGCAAAAATGTATAATTATGTTGATGAAATAAGGAAAATATGAATAATGACTAACCTTGGTAGCTTGAGTTCTACAGAAGTGCTTCATGTTGCTTTGTAGTAAACACAACATTCCTAAATTGTCTTGGCTCAGTCTCTCTCCGGCGTGACCTCATCTGCTGAGAACACCTGCCAACTGAGGCAGCAGCTGACACACCTGGATATGGCAACTGATGCAGCAGCCGACACATCTGGATATGGCAACTGAGGCAGGAGCTGGAGACACCTGAGTATGGCAACTGAGGCTTGATAAAATGAATATTAGTCAGTGATTTTCCTAGGTGTAGGTCGAGTTTTCACTTCCTTTAACGATGATTAATAAAGGTTTAATTGTGTTTTGTCTTGAGGCTGACGAGTGTTGGCAAGATTTGACCAGAATGCAGCAGAGATAACGCGTAGCTAGCGATCACTGCTGGAAAATCCAGAGTTATGAAGAACTAATGCGTGAGTTACGTCTTGTCATGTTATGTGAGAAGTGGAGAGAGAGAGAGAGAGAGAGAGAGAGAGAGAGAGAGAGAGAGAGAGAGAGAGAGAGAGAGAGAGAGAGAGAGAGAGAGAGAGAGAGAGGGAGAGAGAGAGAGAGAGAGAGAGAGAGAGAGAGAGAGAGAGAGAGAGAGAGAGAGAGAGAGAGAGAGAGAGAGAGAGAGAGAGAGAGAGACTGTGATTAATGAAGATGTATCAGGGGTCAGAAAAGACACAAAGGAAGATGGAAAGGGAAAGAGAAGGAAAGAAGAAGCTAAACAAATAACAGAAGATCCGTCATAATGTGTTTCCCATAAAGTACTTGGCTTCAGTGTTAGATTTCAGATGAAGATGCTGGAAGAATAGTTTTGTGTATTATCCTTAAATTCTCTGTGACGTCCAGATATCATCCACTCACTCCACTTGTGCATATGTGAGGCAGTTCTTATAACAGCAGAGCAACAGTCACATCTGAACAATGTGGTGGGAACATGGATTTTTCATGACCTACGCAAAATGAAATAATCAGAATTGATTGTAAATATGTGTGCAAAGATTAAAATCAATGATGATTTATACTGAGTACCTGACGTAGATGCCAGACTCCTGCTTGAACAAGTGACTTGCCATTATTTTCGGTTGTTCACTATAATAGCCAAGAACTACCTCTTCATCATTAATGTTTTGGATGGGGAAGAAATTGCTTCCTACACACCGCAATGGTCCACCAGAGGTTTGGTTAACTCTGACTGATATAATTGTGCAAAATTTATAAGTCAACCCCAATAGTCAACCCAGTTAACTAAGACAAATACATATTAGTTTTATTTAATCATAAAAATATTAGAAATCATTGGTTGTTACAGTACCTTCATCATGTTGTCATGAAGTCCCTACTTGTCCTTACCATCAACACAAGTAATCTACTTTTCATTACTTCTGTTTTATCTCCGATTCTCTTTACAGTCTTTATATATAGCAAGATATCTTGAGACATATCTATGGTCATATATTGATCTTTACAGTCTTTATATATAGCAAGATATCTTGAGACATATCTATGGTCATATATTGATCTTTACAGTCTTTATATATAGCAAGATATCTTGAGACATATCTATGGTCATATATTGATCTTTACAGTCTTTATATATAGCAAGATATATTGAGACACATCTATGGTCATATATTGATCTTTACAGTCTTTATATATAGCAAGATATCTTGAGACATATCTATGGTCATATATTGATCTTTACAGTCTTTATATATAGCAAGATATCTTGAGACATATCTATGGTCATAAATTGATCTTTACAGTCTTTATATATAGCAAGATATATTGAGACATATCTATGGTCATATATTGATCTTTACAGTCTTTATATATAGCAAGATATCTTGAGACATATCTATGGCCAGGTATTGATCTTTACAGTCTTTATATATAGCAAGATATATTGAGACATATCTATGGTCATATATTGATCTTTACAGTCTTTATATATAGCAAGATATCTTGAGACATATCTATAGTCATAAATTGATCTTTACAGTCTTTATATATAGCAAGATATATTGAGACACATCTATGGTCATATATTGATCTTTACAGTCTTTATATATAGCAAGATATCTTGAGACATATCTATGGTCATATATTGATCTTTACAGTCTTTATATATAGCAAGATATCTTGAGACATATCTATGGTCAGATATTGATCTTCACAGTCTTTATATATAGCAAGATATCTTGAGACATATCTATGGCCAGGTATTGATCTTTTTTTCTCTGTTTGTTTGTTGTCATATGGAAATTCATGGTAATAAAGGTTCATTGTTGTCAGGCTAAAATCTAAGGTCTGGTCTGTATCAATCAACAAACCTGCTTTTCTAAACCTGTATCACATGAGCCCTCATTGTGTGGCCTTCGAGGGAATGTAAGTCTGGTTATCCTACATATGGCAGGCTTCTAATGCCTGGTATTGTTGTGTCATTCTTCTCTTTATGCACAAACTTCGTCCATTGTGTTGCCACAAGGATTCACCAAGTTGTTGATGGCCGTGGCTGGGGGATGAAGGTCACATTAAATGTAATTAAGGTTAATTTGTCATGTTACTGCAATAAACTAATGTTCCTGTTCGTCCTGTATGGTTATTCTAATCACACAACCCCATCAGTCTCTCTCTCTCTCTCTCTCTCTCTCTCTCTCTCTCTCTCTCTCTCTCTCTCTCTAATTGCTGGAAGCAGTATAACGGATCCTTATAATACTGATGTATGAGGGATATAAACTCAGTCTCCAGTGTTTAGTCTCGATTCCCAGAAACCTTGGAAAGGCAAAGACTCACTCAGTTCCCCGGGGGCCCGGCTCTGTGTTGTTGTGTAAGACAAACGTAAAGTCTATCATTACCTATAGCTATACCGCAGTCATCTTGGCAACACTACTACCATAACCGGCCCACTCCACTTCCCTCCTACCTGACACGCACACCTCATTGGTTGTTGCTATTTTGACCGCCAATTTTATCGTTAAAATTTAAATCGATACTGTATCAGTTTTATATCTCTGCGTACACAGTATCATTATATTGCGGTGAACATCTACATTATGTTGATTATTTAAGATAACAAGTAGGAGACAAAAAGAAATATCCAGAGCGAAAAAAAGTCCAGATTGGAGCGCCCCCAGACGGCCAGGGGGGAAGTGGAGTCGCCGGGCTAAGCCATCACGACTGACCAGCGTTGCCAACATGACTGCGGGCGGCAGGGTAGCACATAACTGTTCAAGCTCAAGTTCCCAAGTTTCTCTGTTCTTAATTTAACCCTACATAATTATTTCATTATGTGACACTCTGTGTCCAGGTAATGGCCATTATAACAATATAATCTGGAAAATAGATAGGCTGGAAACAACCCAAAATCGTGAAATAAATGAGAATTAACACTAAACAAGTGTGGCAATTGATGATAATTCACTGGTAAGTCCGTAGCCGTCACCTCCACCCTCACCAGAACAGCTATGTTACCACACCAAGGCACCTGGGTTCACTCACTATGAATCATAGGTACGAGATTCACAACGGTTCAAATACCATCATGATTCATAACGGTTCCCATACCATCATGATTCACAACGGTTCCCATACCATCATGATTCATAACGGTTCCCATACCATCATGATTCATAAAGGTTCCGATACCATCATGATTCATAACGGTACCCATACCATCATGATTCATAACGGTTCCCATACCATCATGATTCATAACGGTTCCCATACCATCATGATTCATAACGGTTCCCATACCATCATGATTCATAACGGTTCCCATACCATCATGATTCATAAAGGTTCCGATACCATCATGATTCACAACGGTTCCCATACCATCATGATTCATAACGGTTCCGATACCATCATGATTCACAACGGTTCCCATACCATCATGATTCATAAAGGTTCCGATACCATCATGATTCATAACGGTACCCATACCATCATGATTCATAACAGTTCCGATACCATCATGATTCATAACGGTTCCCATACCATCATGATTCATAAAGGTTCCGATACCATCATGATTCATAACGGTACCCATACCATCATGATTCATAACAGTTCCGATACCATCATGATTCATAAAAGGTTCCGATACCATCATGATTCATAACGGTTCCCATACCATCATGATTCATAACAGTTCCGATACCATCATGATTCATAACGGTTCCCATACCATCATGATTCATAACAGTTCCGATACCATCATGATTCATAAAGGTTCCGATACCATCATGATTCATAACGGTTCCCATACCATCATGATTCATAACGGTTCCCATACCATCATGATTCATAAAGGTTCCGATACCATCATGATTCACAACGGTTCCCATACCATCATGATTCATAACGGTTCCCATACCATCATGATTCATAACGGTTCCCATACCATCATGATTCATAAAGGTTCCGATACCATCATGATTCACAACGGTTCCCATACCATCATGATTCATAACAGTTCCGATACCATCATGATTCATAACGGTTCCCATACCATCATGATTCATAACGGTTCCCATACCATCATGATTCACAACGGTTCCCATACCATCATGATTCATAACGGTTCCCATACCATCATGATTCATAACAGTTCCCATACCATCATGATTCATAACGGTTCCCATACCATCATGATTCATAACGGTTCCCATACCATCATGATTCATAACGGTTCCCATACCATCATGATTCATAACGGTTCCCATACCATCATGATTCACAACGGTTCCCATACCATCATGATTCATAACGGTTCCCATACCATCATGATTCATAACAGTTCCCATACCATCATGATTCATAACGGTTCCCATACCATCATGATTCATAACGGTTCCCATACCATCATGATTCATAACGGTTCCCATACCATCATGATTCATAACGGTTCCCATACCATCATGATTCATAACGGTTCCCATACCATCATGATTCACAACGGTTCCCATACCATCATGATTCATAACGGTTCCCATACCATCATGATTCATAACGGTTCCCATACCATCATGATTCACAACGGTTCCCATACCATCATGATTCATAACGGTTCCCATACCATCATGATTCATAACGGTTCCCATACCATCATGATTCATAACGGTTCCGATACCATCATGATTCATAACGGTTCCCATACCATCATGATTCATAACGGTTCCGATACCATCATGATTCATAACGGTTCCCATACCATCATGATTCATAAAGGTTCCGATACCATCATGATTCACAACGGTTCCCATACCATCATGATTCATAACAGTTCCGATACCATCATGATTCATAACGGTTCCCATACCATCATGATTCATAACGGTTCCCATACCATCATGATTCATAACGGTTCCCATACCATCATGATTCACAACGGTTCCCATACCATCCTGATTCATAACGGTTCCCATACCATTATGATTCATAACGGTTCCGATACCATCATGATTCACAACGGTTCCGATACCATCATGATTCATAACAGTTCCCATACCATCATGATTCATAACGGTTCCCATACCATCATGATTCATAACGGTTCCCATACCATCATGATTCATAACGGTTCCCATACCATCATGATTCACAACGGTTCCCATACCATCATGATTCATAACGGTTCCCATACCATCATGATTCATAACGGTTCCCATACCATCATGATTCATAACGGTTCCCATACCATCATGATTCATAACGGTTCCCATACCATCATGATTCATAAAGGTTCCGATACCATCATGATTCATAACGGTTCCCATACCATCATGATTCATAACGGTTCCCATACCATCATGATTCATAAAGGTTCCGATACCATCATGATTCATAACGGCTCCCATACCATCATGATTCATAACGGTTCCCATACCATCATGATTCATAACGGTTCCCATACCATCATGATTCATAACGGTTCCCATACCATCATGATTCACAACGGTTCCCATACCATCATGATTCATAACGGTTCCCATACCATCATGATTCATAACGGTTCCCATACCATCATGATTCACAACGGTTCACATACCATCATGATTCATAACGGTTCCCATACCATCATGATTCATAACGGTTCCCATACCATCATGATTCATAACGGTTCCCATACCATCATGATTCATAACGGTTCCCATACCATCATGATTCATAACGGTTCCGATACCATCATGATTCATAACGGTTCCCATACCATCATGATTCATAACGGTTCCGAAACCATCATGATTCATAACGGTTCCCATACCATCATGATTCATAACGGTTCCGATACCATCATGATTCATAACGGTTCCCATACCATCATGATTCATAACGGTTCCGAAACCATCATGATTCATAACGGTTCCCATACCATCATGATTCATAAAGGTTCCGATACCATCATGATTCACAACGGTTCCGATACCATCATGATTCATAACGGTTCCGATACCATCATGATTCATAACGGTTCCCATACCATCATGATTCATAACGGTTCCGATACCATCATGATTCATAACGGTTCCCATACCATCATGATTCATAACGGTTCCCATACCATCATGATTCATAACGGTTCCCATACCATCATGATTCATAACGGTTCCCATACCATCATGATTCATAACGGTTCCGATACCATCATGATTCATAAAGGTTCCGATACCATCATGATTCATAACGGTTCCCATACCATCATGATTCATAAAGGTTCCGATACCATCATGATTCATAACGGTTCCCATACCATCATGATTCATAACGGTTCCGATACCATCATGATTCACAACGGTTCCCATACCATCATGATTCATAACGGTTCCCATACCATCATGATTCATAAAGGTTCCGATACCATCATGATTCATAACGGTTCCCATACCATCATGATTCACAACGGTTCCCATACCATCATGATTCATAACGGTTCCCATACCATCATGATTCATAAAGGTTCCGATACCATCATGATTCATAACGGTTCCCATACCATCATGATTCATAACGGTTCCGATACCATCATGATTCATAACGGTTCCCATACCATCATGATTCATAACGGTTCCCATACCATCATGATTCACAACGGTTCCCATACCATCATGATTCATAACGGTTCCCATACCATCATGATTCATAACGGTTCCGATACCATCATGATTCACAACGGTTCCGATACCATCATGATTCATAACAGTTCCGATACCATCATGATTCATAACGGTTCCCATACCATCATAATTCATAACAGTTCCGATACCATCATGATTCATAACGTTTCCGATACCATCATGATTCATAACAGTTCCGATACCATCATGATTCATAACGGTTCCCATACCATCATGATTCATAACGGTTCCCATACCATCATGATTCATAACGTTTCCCATACCATCATGATTCATAACGGTTCCGATACCATACCATACATTACTGGTTGTCTGGTACAACATACAGGTGTCTCCATCACTGTACACGTCAGTCACCATACATTACTGGTTGTCTGGTACAACATACAGGTGGCTCCGTCACTGTAGACGTCAGTCACCATACATTACTGGTTGTCTGGTACAACATACAGGTGTCTCCATCACTGTACACGTCAGTCACCATACATTACTGGTTGTCTGGTACAACATACAGGTGTCTCCATCACTGTACACGTCAGTCACCATACATTACTGGTTGTCTGGTACAACATACAGATGGCTCCGTCACTGTAGACGTCAGTCACCATACATTACTGGTTGTCTGGTACAACATACAGGTGGCTCCGTCACTGTACACGTCAGTCACCATACATTACTGGTTGTCTGGTACAACATACAGGTGGCTCCGTCACTGTAGACGTTAGTCATCATACATTACCAGTTGTCTGGTACAACATACAGGTGGCCTCGTCACTGTAGACGTCAGTCACCATACATTATTGGTTGTCTGGTACAACATACAGGTGGCTCCGTCACTGTAGACGTCAGTCACCATACATTACTGGTTGTCTGGTACAACATACAGGTGGCTCCGTCACTGTAGACACTGTAGATTCGTTAAGTTTAACCATAAACCTAAACTAAAGCAATATGGCAACATGAACAAATTTTACGAATGAAATATCAGAGACGATCGAAATTAAGAGTGAATGAGAACGATATAAACTCACAGTTTAAAAGGACAAAGTATGAATGGCAGCCAGGGAATAAGAGGCCGCCCAGCTAAATTTAAGAGTTCGCGTTCAGTGGCAGAGTTAAATTAATTGTACAAACTCCCATTGCTCTGGTGGAATTTAAAGGTCATGTGTACCTCTACAGTCAGAATTTAAAGGTTCATATTAAAGTGCAGAATTCCAAGAATATCGTTAGAATAATTCACTTTAAAATTCTTTAGTTATGTGAAGCATTTCATACAACAGCTGCAATATGACGGTGTGTATACTGTTGCATGGTAGTATTAAAGTGTTTAATTGACGAGGTTAATTAACCTAACCTAACCTAACCTAACCTAATCTAATGACATATCTAAAAGGATTTTGTTGACATAATGCAGCTGGAAGATTTACGTTCAAATGATGATGTTTGAATGTTCGTTAATGAATGAGTTAAATGGATGAACTTTAAGTTCGCGTTTCATGGAGTCATTTTGACACAATTTGTTAAAATGTCAGAGTTTAAATGATCATATGTACAAGGTTGGCCAGATGGCGGGAGTGTGTAGACACAGCCATAATCATCCGATGATTGCATTTAGAAACTGACAGATGTAATATAGCAAGAAATATGAACAAAACAGTGAGTTGGTGACATGTTTCATATATTTGTAATACAACTCTGAAGATAGTTTGTAGATCCTTAAGAGGAATGAATGGTGGATAAATGGTGAGAAAATGTGCAAAAACGGGGCTAAGTATTTCAGTCCAAACTAGAATTCTTTTGTTCACTTCTTCGACATTGATCTCAGGACATTTCAATGGCTGAGATTTACATGATACAGAAAATCATCGAACGGGGACGATAGACAGATAAAAGGTTATATAAATAGGTAAACTGATAGATGTAGTTGCAATCAGAGTCGCCTATGATTTCGTACACAGCGAATGAGATGATAGATAGGCGAGGCTATAACCATCGTCTATGATTATTGTAAATGACTAATAATGATTAATCTTTATTGTTTTTGTGCGACTGCTGTTAGCCTTTGAAGGTTAATGTTCCCTCAAAGTTGCCCGGACCCTACCACTAGGAGGTCAGCAGTTCGACTTAGGGTCCATTTGTGCCATGTTTATGGCAACCAACAGAATAGATGTATCTTTTTTATTTTTTTTTTCATCCCAGTAGATGGGACTGATAAATGTTAGGAACTTTTCCTAACGATTTCATCCTTTATGATAACCGCTTCATCCGTGCAATAGTTTGACAATGATTTGCAACTGAATGAGAACTTTTGCCATAGGAAATGTCTTCTGAGGACCGGGTATAACAGGGTCGACTGCTGGAGGAGGAGCAGCTTCTCCAATCTCAGGGACGGGAACTTAAGGTTTAAGGAATTTCAGGGATGAATGTTGGTGGTGTGGACTTTAATCTTCAACACGGCAGCTTCAGCTTTAGGGTCGGCTGCTGCTGCAGGTGCTGCTGATCCTCCAGTCGCAGTGACGGACACATCAGGGTCTTCATCGACGACCAGTACGAGTACGTCGGGATCCACCAAGCCTGATTCATCCCCATAGAAGTAGGGGATCAAGGTCACCAATTCAGTGGTAGGCATCACTTTGCCCCGTTGTTTGGTGGGAGCCAAAGAAACATTGATGGGGATGGCGGCTGCTCCTGTGTCAACTACACCAGTTTCCTCGCTGGGTCCGCCTTTGCACAGGTCATCATCATCTTGATGCCGAGTCTGGATCTTCACCACTACTCTCTCGTGCACGGGTTCGATATCCAGATGTGATCTCTTCCTGGAAGGCCTTTGGCATTCTGGAAGGCGGCGCTTTCCTCCCTGGGCCAGGCCCTCACTGCCGGACAACCAGGCAATTCTGGTGTAGGCGTACTCCTGGTGGCGGCCGTTGCGTCCTCCAAGTCTGCGATCTGCCTTGATGCCCCACCGTCCCAGTGTTCTGCCGACGTTCAGGACGGCAGCTTTCTCGTACCCGAACCCTTCGCAGAATTCACAGTATCGCAAATATAGCTCAGTTCGGCTTATACAATCTTTAACAGCCCCGGTTTGCTGGATGTGAGCCTCGAAAAATTCAAGGAAGGATTCCTTGCCAGGGTACCGATGGGCAGCGCGGACGTGAGTCATTTCTGCGATTTGGTGAGATGAGTGATTTACTTGACGAAGTAAACTTTCATAGACCAGCACTTGCAAAAATATAGTGAAGCCACACAAAAATATAGTAGACTAGCGTTTCCTCATTGATTTAATATCCTAGATGATAGATTAACAGAGTGAAGTTGAGGCACTAGTGTCGTGAAGATGAAACATCAATATAGTGAAGATATCAGGATACGATAGAGGGTGTACACTGGGCAGAATTACCTCTTGTGGAGAGTGTAATGTAGCTTGTAGTGGAAACATAATGACATCAATGATGGTGTGCGTGTATATGTGTGTGTGTGTGTGTGTGTGTGTGTGTGTGTGTGTGTGTGTGTGTGTGTGTGTGTGTGTGTAGTGGTACAAAGACTATATAAGAAGGACAGGAAAGCAGGAGTAATCTCGCGTGAGCAATGACTGCTTTAATTGTGCGCGTTGTCAACAGCTGGTGGTACTAATTACCCTTGCGCTGTCTGGCTGTCTGTTTGTTGACGAAAACTTTACAGTAAGTTTTCAGTTTAAAAAAAGAAAATAATCTAAAACTTGTTTTTTTTATGTTTTTCCCAAGGATGAAGCATTGTATGGACGACTTGAGACAACTATGAGCAATAACATATATAGGTAACATTAAACACAATGTTAGGGACCAAATCAACTGGACGGTTTCATCAACAATCATGCTATATCAACCAGGACATATTTCATTCTTTAACATTAAAGCAACATATTTACATACATATCCTGTAATTGGTCCACGTAAGCCTAATGATCCTGATGAAGTGATTATGCAGATAAGAGATGATGGGAAATACTCTAACAATAATGAGCTTGAAAACAAAGTTAACTAGCATAAGTGACTCGTCAATAAGTAAGCTCAAGAATATTTTTTTCTTTAATTACAAAACTGTAGGTATTGGGGAAATATGGTATGTACTTCTTGATATCTAAAAAATTCGCCTTTGTCTTTGTTGAGTTTGTAGAAAAATGTGGTTGTTTGTTATCTACTTGTCTTAGATTTATCCCATCCTACGTTTATATTTATGAATGTCTTACCAATTCCATCACAACAATACCCCTTACCTTTCTTTGTCCTGTGGAAATGTGTGTAAAATGTGATGTGTGGGAGTAGTTTTCCTCCTCTTGCATATCACACATAGATAACATCTTTTTCTGCTCATAATCATATATCTGATTAATCTCATCTGGCGGTACAACACCCAAAAATGTCTTAGAACCTGGACTTGATATATATGGAGATATATCCAGCATTAGTAAGATGTGTTCTGGGTGTTAGTGACTCATTAACTCACTGATGGATCAGTGAGAATGTGATGATGATTTTTTCCTGCTGCTGATTCAGGTCATAATCCGTTGATTTTTCTCATCACTCAGTTGAGACACTGTTGATGTGTGTCAGTTCCTTGTATGTGGTAAATCGGTCAATTCGTATTAAACAAACGTGGACTCACGTTTCACGTTATTTGCAAATTTCTTTAGTGGGTAAATTTATATATTCACCTAAACGTGCTCTTGATCGACTACTGGGCGGCGTTCAGGTGTCCTTGTGTGGACACTGTACGGCCAGTGTACCTTCAGTGTGTGTTGACACAGGGCAGGTGACCCTGGTCGGCCAGTGTAGCCCTAGTGTTGTGGGGTATGGAAGTGTAGGACGGCAAATGTTGTCTTAATAATTTCATATATCACTCTGATGTCTTCCCTGTTTGCTCAGTGATTGGGCTTTTGATAGTTTTATGCAATATATATCATGCTCTTAAGTTGGTTTACGGAACTCAAGTGTGTACTTGTCATTCAGGTGAGATGATAATCAATTCAATATCAAACATGTAACTACTATTAGGTATATTCGAGTTAGAGTATAATGGACATCAAACGCCAGGGAGGAGCCTCCGCCACCCTGAGTGTCCACTACAGTTCCCAGTTACGTCATGGTCAATATGCCAGCACTCACCAGGTCTCCAACCTTATCAGGAGCTGACCACTCTCTCTGTGTCTGGCATCACAACGTTGATGGATTCATATCGTCTTTGTCTTGATGTTACTTTGAACTCTTTATAAGGAGATAAGCATATGTTTATTTGGAACTTGTGGTAGTGGTAAATACGTCTATCCATTCCTCCACACCAAAAGGAATATATGTATTACTACTACCGTTTTCATACGACATTTGGACCCCTTATCTAAGGGTTCCTGCAGCTTCAAGGTTGCTTTGCACTCAGTAGCAGGGACATGATGGACTCCTTTGAAGATAAAATGTTTTCGTGAGACTGTACTGTTTCGTTAAGCGACGATGACACATATCTTCACATATATATCCGCTGTGTAGCCAAAATTAAGAGGAGTGTAGTGAAATACACACACACACACACACATACACACACACACACACACACACACACACACACACACACACACACACACACACACACACACACACACACATATCTCCTTTGCCCTTTCACTAAGAGGGAATAAAGAAGGTGGAAGTAAAACCACCAAGGAAGTATGAAGATGAGAAGAAACCAATCAATAAGTCCCTACCCACCGTCATTACTCCCTCCCTCCTGCCTCGCCATAAATCATATCAAGTTTCTCGATTCACAGTAAAGGTAAAGCTATACAAAGGAGGAGAGGTGTGTGGTGCAGGTTAAGACCAGCCGCCCGGCAGCTTAGTTATAATGAGAGAGAAAGTAAGACCAGCAATCTTGACACACAGGCTGGAAGATGGTTTCCAGCATCACTTTAACACTCTTAAGTCAGGATGACGGTACTTCCCTGGGCGGCTGGTGTCCACACATTACTGACACGGAGGATGTAAGATGGTTCCGGGTACCACTGTAGCAGTCCTAAGTCGGGATGGTAGTACCACCCTGGCCAGTTGCTGACTATAACCTACTATGTATAAAGTTCTGCTGCTGTTATGTGTTGTCCCCAAGGTTGTTTAACATATACAGTACAATAATAGATGGTGAGAGTGGCTTACAACTGCCACTGGAAGTTGTGGTATAGAGTTAATGTCTGCCGGAAGGAACTGAAGTTGAAAAGGTAATTTGTTGAAGAATTAACAAAACTGGACAGGGATCATTAAATGCATGAAGAAAAACAAGTAAGAGGAGAAAACGGAAAGTGGATGGAAGTAAACGTAAGGTCGTTACGTCTAAGAAATGGAGTCTGAATGTAGAATGTGGCTGGATGGAAAGATGAAGTTACTGAGGTTTGAATACTGGAGGAATACTGCCAGCAAGGATGGAGAAGGATGACTCAGGCACAGGAGGCTGGAAGAACAGGCACGTTGCCACAGCAATAAGGAGAGTAAAGAAAGGAATATATTTCACATGTCAAGTTTGGCAGGTTGTTGAAAGAAACAGCGAAATATACGTTGTTGTATGGCAGTAAAACATGGATCTGCTGGAGTAGAAAGTCTTTCACAGGACAGGTAACAAGGGCGAGTCTTGTAAGAAGATAAGTTACCAAAATGAACAGTCTGTCCAAAATGAAAAATGGAATTGTGATAACAGGAAAACCCAGTAGATTTTGTGTTTTGAAGAAACATAAACCATGAACCTCAGTGGTGTTTTCTCAAGATGACTTGGATAGATTTTTTAAGGAAACAAAATTTTTTTATAGAAGAAAAAGAGATTTATGCAGTTTACTAAATAAAAAAAGACTTTGAATGTCTCAAGGTTAGAAATCAGTAAATGATAATGAATTATTACTCATCTAAATCGGATAGGTCAGGAAAAAGCAAGAAATGCTGTCTTGCTTTCAAAAAATTCCATATATAGATTATGTAAGGAGGGCTAGGAGAGGATTTGCCATACATCATGATAACCTGCCGCGTGAGGTAAGTCATGTATGGAATTTGTTGTAAGCAATATACTTTATGGCTTCTTGCGTAATGATATCAAATAGTACCGATAATTTGATGATATTCCTTATTTGTGGCTTATTGATAGAAATAAAGATTTACTTCTTACTAATATGGCTTGTTTGATAAACTAAATAAAGCTCACTCTTGAAATTGAGACATTGGCATTCTTAGACTAATTTTCATAGGGATGAAAACAACCTAGATTTTAGCATATATCGTAAACCCACATATGTCTGTTCATATCATTTACTACCGCTCTACTTATCATAACAAAGTGAAACGTTCTATATTTTCATCAACGTGTCTTAGACCATTTCATGTATGTAGTAAAAAATTCATTGATGATGAACTCAGTAACATCTATGACAATTATCACATATGACAGTATATCAAACATATCCTTGATTCAGCTTGCAATCTTGCAATCTTTACAATGCTCAACCTAAAGAAGCATTTGTGAACAAAAACTTTTGCGTATATCCTATTACGCGAATTTGCTTTATCTTCTTATTTTGTTTACCATTTTGATATCAATGTAGTCATCAGCAGTAATGATGTGGTCTGGGGCAGTTTAATAACAAAAGATTCTGCAACTTTTGAGAAGGGTTGTGTTTACAATATCCTCTGTAAAGAGTGTGATCAGTTTTTCACTGATTAAACTGGTATAGTTCTTAATACTATGATTAAACAACATATAAACAGTGATAGGTATGGTCAAGATCTAATGAAATATTTATCCAACTCAAAAGCTTTGGTCATCAACCTAACTGGAGCAGTGTTAAGGTTATCATATACACTAATCAGTCATGGATAGAAATATAGTTGAGTGGTCTCTTATTAAGTAATTTAAGTATGTTAATAAGAACAAAAATTTTGCATTACATAGATTTGATAACTTTAACGTGTCTTTAATATGAGAGAGGTGAGGACGTCGAGGATGACCTGTGCCCTAAACCCTTCACAAGTTTCTTCATTCATCCGCCGGCCTGGAGGATAAGTCTTGGCCACTGGCGGGAACAGCTAGGCCCAGCGTGGGTGGGCACATGCATCTTTGCCATATATTCCTGGGGGGGGGGGGGTGTCTACCCTCAGCCCCCAACACCCAACAACCAGCAGCGAACCCCACGACCTAAAGGGGTAGTTCAGGGCACATAAAATCTGGCTTCGATTTCGTTAGAATTTCGTTTACATGTTAGAACAGATAAGCAGATAGAAAGAAAGACAGTGACAAATGTACACGCATATCTGTTATAGTAAGATAGTGGCTGATATGATACAATCAGTGTTATGGTAAGACTGTGAGATCATTCCACTGTCATGCATCATATACTCAAGTTGCATATGTAAACTCTGAAAAATAAGGTATATATTAGAGGTTTAGTGACTCAAGAAGACAAGAAGGTTAATTGGTCTCACCCGAGATCACCTTCCACGGAAAGAGCAACGACACTACATGGGAGTACATGGGACTGCCAGACAACAGAGGTAGTGATGATCTATAACACGGTTAACAGCTGGAGAACAATAAGATATCCTAAAGCTTGTTGTTCCACGGGTTGAGGTCACTGGGGAAGAGTCAGGGGGACAAGAGATAAGTTGTGGATAAAGTTCCACTTCTGACACTGTTGTTTAGGACGATAACACGTTTTTGCTAGAGGATATTAACCCGCTCTGTGTGTGTGTGTGTGTGTGTGTGTGTGTGTGTGTGTGTGTGTGTGTGTGTGTGTGTACTACTTTAATCATTATCACGTGAGTCTTTTGAGGAAAGATTTGTACACTCGTTTTGCCCCGTCTCTTAACCTTATAAGTGTAAAATAAGTTTTCACTCCTATGTGCGCTCAGACACACACACACACACACACACACACACACACACACACACACACACACACACACACACACACACACACACATAACCTATAATATTATCTAGTATTTTCTTCAGACGGATATCTTATACCTTGATTATAAAAGCCAAAGAAAAATTTATAAAAACATATACATATATTTACACACGTGTAGATATATGTTATGTATTGAAATTTGGCTGAAAAATTCCTTATATATTAACAAACGTGATTGAGGACTTAAAGAATCTGGTACAAACATAATGGTTATTGTGATAAATGATTTATTTATTGTAAATATGCATTTTGTTGCATTAAAATGTTTGTTCAGATCCAAGGTTCTTAAACCTGAATCAGTGAAATACTATCAGAAATAGAAAACCTGTTAAACATAAACATTTATAGTGATTAACCACAGAATATATCTTACTGTGGGTATCTAAAAGAAAATCCATTGCAAGGAGCTAGTTTAAGGCAGGAGAATCTAATTTTTTAATAAAATATTTACCTCTACATCCCTTTTCTTTCGTCACCATTTCTTGTGTTTACTATCAAGAAATGTCTTTTATCTAAAATAGAAATTCTGTATAGGTATTTGATTAATGTTCTCCAACAACGCGTTGTATAACTCTTCGTTAGTGAAGTTCATTTCGTGTAATGGATCATGCATTACAAAGTTGTGTCTATCCACACAAGTGTTACACGTCCCAGGTAAAGATATATTCTAGAGATAGTGTATATCTAACATATATATGTGTTTTATAAATATTTATAAAAAGTTTTCCTGAGGGACAATACCTAAGACTTTCGTATTAAAGTTGATCAGTTGTAAGTGATCAAGCATTACAAAGGTGTGTCCATTACCACAGGTGCTACTGATCCCAGGTAAAGGTATTTTACCCTTCTAGTTATTTATGCTTCATCCCTGGCTTGATCCTTGCAAGTGATATATATTGTGTGTAATTCTCTATATTCTTATCATACAATCAATCAGTTGAGGTGCAGATCACGCTGTTCATCCTGGTCACTCCACTCTGTAACATACTATTATTGAAAAGGTGTTACCGGACTCCACCCGTAAGTCGTTACACCAGGAATGACAAGTAACCTTGGGGAAAGGCTCTATCATCGACCAGGGAAGGGAAGAAATGGCACAGTCTCATTGAAAACCTTTTCGCTTCATAGATATGTGCCATCATCCCCTGCTCCTGTGTGGAGTGCAGCAGCCACGAAGGTGTAGGAGCGACATCAAAGGTGTGCTGGTGATGTGTGGTAATAATAATACTACTGTTCACACCATCACTAACAACCATTTCTCAGGTTTGTCTGTCCTACTTGTCATCGCTGTACGTAACTCTGTCATTGCATATGTCTTCCTTGAACGTACACCTTCCTATATTTCACTGTCCCAACTATTTAGACAATAATACGTTGAAAGGATTGTTAGGTGACTTTAAAGTGGAACATATAAAGGATTTATTACTTACTCACCTTCCATAGGTCGCTGTTTCTTTGAATCCAATATTGGTCGTAGGAACAAGGTCATATATGCAGTGAGAACGTGTATGGTCTTAAAATGATCTTGAACCCCTGGAAAATGTGTTCAGGATGATTTGTATAGTGGTTACAGTTTGACGTTTAGCACAGTTATGACCCCAGCAGTTGATAGAGCGGAAAGTAAAAAAAAAGAAAAAAGTAAAAATAGGATTACATATATGGGTCAAATATTTAGTGAGTGTGTATGGCCTTACAGCCATCATCAACAGGTGAAGGTGTTTAACAATATTTGAGTGGTGGTTATGACTAACTTGTTGACCTTACTGACTCAGGCGGTCGATGAACCTAAAACCCCAAAACTAACCCACTTTACTATTACTCTGGATATTTGGCTTGACTGACAATGGAGCACCTGGGTTGAACACCAGGACTTGTTACCCTCCTCCTCTCCATCTCTTTCTCTCTTTCTCTTCCTCACAACAACACGAAAGCCCTCCAAAAATCCTCACGAATTCCAGCTACCTGCTGGACCTGGATGATCATTTTATGTTGAACTTATGGTTCACATTCTGGCTTCATGACCTTTAGGTGATAGCCCTTAAATCCAACAACATATATACATCCTGTTATACAACTGATGTTACTGTCTGACGTATGTATGGTGCGGCTTGATGACCTTACCTGCTGATGGTCATTAAGTCAAACATGTTATCATGTTGCAAATATCGTGATTCTTATGTTTTGCCGTAAGGTACAGATTCTGGTTTGATAACGGACGGTCAATAACCAGAAAGTTTAACGCTAAACATACCTGCATACATATTGCAGACTCCTTATCATAAGAGACCGAGCCAGACAAGTACTTGACGAGTCTCTAAACAATATTTGACCTGTAAGACAAGATCAGACAGCGGACTGTCTACAGGTAAGGGCCCGTAACGTGGCAACTCTAATAACGACAGCGAGTGATGGTTAGTCGAGGACCACACGAATCTAACAGTGACAACAGGTGATTAAGTGCTACACTTGAACTCTTAGCTAACTACCTACAACCGCCACTGTTGATTGTTTACTGAGCTGTGTTGACGACCCGCCCCCACACCTCTTGTATACGTAAGGCTGGTGAACAGTATATGGTCTCCTCCCAACACCGGTCACGAACATTCTCTCCTCAAGTTACCATGGCGACTGGAGACAGCTCACCTCTGTCGTGGTGCAGGTTCTGCATCTCCGCTTATTCCTTATGTTTCCCAGGTGTGGTCGGGCAGGCAGGCAGGCAGGGGAGGTGGCCTGGGTAAACAGCCTTAGTTAGGTATTTGTTCTTGACTCCAGCCAAATCTTGCCACCGCCGGCCAGCCGGACGTACCAGGTGACACCTTCCCAGGTGTGGCCTCCTGGTTATAGCTCTCCCACTCGGCTTGGCTGGATAGGCAGTGACGTCTTCTATGAGCCACTCATATAGGGTCGTTACTCATACAGGGTTGTTCGGCACCATTTGGGACAAGATGATTTACCTATTGTTTCAGGAACAGAGAAGAATCCATCAGCTGCGTTTTCCAAACAAAATATCATAGATTCATCCCAAGCTTCACTAAACTCCGACATTAGTTTATCATATTCAAGATTAATTCTTGATAGCTCACTAAAATAAAGGTTATTCTCATAGTTTTCTCTTTGTTTTCCCTCAACATCATTTGAAGTAATCACCAGCTGCTTTAACCATATCAAAGGAACTTGTGTTTGTCCCACGTCGTCATATGATTCATTTTTGTCTTTATCATCAAGGCCATTAATCTGAGTCATTGCCTTTGTCATGGTTCTTATTTCCCTGACATTCATTATCAGACGTGTTTACAATGTGTCTTTACGGGAATTAATAGCAAGTTTTTTTTCCTCCGATTAAAGAAGCTAAAACATATACAAGAGGTTCGGTATATTTACATAGTATATTTCTGAATCATTGTTACCGTTAGGTAGACTCCTCTCCAAATTCTTATCAACTAAAAGTCAAATCTTAAAATACAAGGAATTGCACAGAGGAATTCCAACATCAGCAGACAACTGTGACCTAACGAGGCTGTTTGTAATGGTAGCAGAGATCAGGAGGTCATAGATCAGTGGAGTAGGAGGAGACAGACTTGCACATGTTTCACAGAGAATAACCTGTAAACTGTGTATGTAACTAAGGAGGAGAAAATAACGTCACTCGTGGATTTGAAGCGAAATGTTTAGTAGATCTATTCTGAGGTACTTTTAGAAAGTTAGAATACAAGGAGTGGAGGGTTTCCAGCCCCCCGCTCCCGCCCCCTTCAGTCGCCTTCTACGACACATGAGGAATGCGTTGGAAGTGTTCTTTCTCCCCTATCCCCAGGGATATATATATATATATATATATATATATATATATATATATATATATATATATATATATATATATATATATATATATATATATATATTACGTGCTGTCAGTGGATTGAATCAAGGCATGTGAAGCGTCCGGGGTAAACCATGGAAAGCTGTGTAGGAATGTATATTTGTGTGTGTGGACGTGTGTATGTACATGTGTATGGGGGGGGGTTGGGCCATTTCTTTCGTCTGTTTCCTTGCGCTACCTCGCAATACGCGGGAGACAGCGACAAAGTATAAAAAAAAAAAAAAAAAAAAAATATATATATATATATATATATATATATATATATATATATATATATATATATATATATATATATATATATATATATATATATATATATATATATATATATATCCCTGGGGTTAGGGGAGAAAGAATACTTCCCACGTATTCCCTGCGTGTCGTAGAAGGCGACTAAAAGGGGAGGGAGCGGGTGGCTGGAAATCCTCCCCTCTCGTTTTTTTTTTTAATTTTCCAAAAGAAGGAACAGAGAAGGGGGCCAGGTGAGGATATTCCCTCTAAGGCCCAGTCCTCTGTTCTTAACGCTACCTCACTAATGCGGGAAATGGCGATTAGTATGAAAGAAAGAAAAAGATATATATATATATATTTTTCCATACTTTTCGCCATTTCCCGCATTGGCGAGGTAGCGTTAAGAACAGAGAACTGGGCCTTTGAGGGAATATCCTCACCTGACCCCCTTCTATGTTCTTTCTCTTAGAAAAAAAAAAAACGAGAGTGGAGGATTTCCAGACACCCCCCCCCCCTTCCCTTTTCGTCGCCTTCTACGACACGCAGGGAATACGTGGGAAGTATTCTTTCTCCCCTATCCCCAGCAAGATATATATATATATATATATATATATATATATATATATATATATATATATATATATATATATATATATATATATATATATATATATATATATATATATATATATATATACATATAGATATATATATATATATATATATATATATATATATATATATATATATATATATATATATATATATATATATATATATATATATATATATATATATATATATATATATATATATATATATGTATGTATTAATGAGTCCACGGGGAAAATGAAACATGATAAGTCTGTCTTGGACAATCGCATGTTTACCAAATAGCGTCCTAGCTACGTTTCTTCGTTGTATATCAACTGACTGTTCTATTCCTCTCTCTCTTGTGTCTCCCCTGATGATGTGATTATAACACGAGAGTACACTTGGGAACTTATCGTGTTTCATTTTCCCCGTGGACTCATAGGAATATCTTTACGCACAAAATTGTGATCCTTTCCAATATATATATATATATATATATATGTATATATATATATATATATATATATATATATATATATATATATATATATATATATATATATATATATATATATATATATATATATATATATATATACATATGTATAATTCCTAAGAGTGCATTTTTCCCGTGGATTCTTATGAATATACTTGATCACGCGCAAAATTGTGAGCCTTTCCAATAAATATATATATGAATAAAAATTCCCAAGTGCACTTTTGTGAAATGATCACGTCGTCAGGGGAGATACAAGAACGAGATAGATGACATACAACAGTCAGTTGATATATAAAGAAGAGATGTTGCTAAGACACCATTGTATGCTTGCTTGTTTTCTATTTTCTTTTCTTGCCTATCTGCTTGCATGCGTTTTTGTTTATTTTTTTTCTAGTCTACCTGCCTTTTTGCTTGATTGCCTGCGTCCCTGTTTTTTCATTGACTGCTTGCCTGCGTTTGTCCACCTGATTGCTTGCCTTCCTGCCTTTTTTCTGCGTGCCTGCCTGCCTGCCCTTTTGTCAACTTTCCTTTTTGCCTGCTTGCCTGCTTGCCTGCTGTGTCACTTGTCTGCCAGCTTTTTAAGTTGGCTGCCTGCCTTTCGCGGTAATGCAAATGTCTGCGGGCTTTCCAGTGTACGTTTCACTAACATGGAAAGTGTAGGGGTTTGGGAGCCTGCAGTTTTACGTGACAAAAGGAGATATTTACATAAATTTGATAAGCAGGAAGACTACAGACTTACCCACCCATACTTTAGTAGTACAATAGAATGTGTGTATCACTAGAAGCTCTCAAACCCACTTTAAACACAAGAAAAGTTTGTGTACTTGGCAAGCAACCCACAATAGCAGCAAAATGTCCATAAATTCATAGGTCGTCAGTTCTGAGAAGTAGTTCTTGTCTTCTCATTCACTCTTGATACAATGCTTATTTTCCCCATAGGTCTGCTCCTGCGGGCATTAGAAAAGGGAGGCGTGTAGTCAGGTTGGCTCCCACACTTAGGGTGGCCAATGTTTTTGATCTGAAGCATGAACGGGCGTGACCATTACCACCATATATTGGACGGGGTCACTACGTTCAACGCACCAAGCGAATCTCTCACATTTATGATCATTTTCACTTGTCTTTTATCCTCATGTTCTGTCATTAATATCTGTTGAGATTGTTATAATAAGTACTGAGGACACGATATCTGCAAGAGATTTGATAATAAGATGAAAATAGTCTCGGAGGCGTAAGAGAAAGATATATTTAGGATACCTTTCTTGGTTCTACTTTCTGTTTTCTTATGATATAATGTTAAACAGAATGTTTAAATAAGTAACAAGGAACGAATGAGGTTCTTGAAGAAAGGGGAGAGCCAGTTAAAAAGACTTCTGCACGCACCTGGTTGCGAAGTTTTTTTGTGGTGGTGGTTGGGGGTGTTGGTGGTGGTGGTGGTGGTGGTGGTGGTGGTGTTGGTGATGGTGGTGGTGGTGATGGTGGTGGTGGTGGTGTTGGTGATGGTGGTGGTGGTGGTGTTGGTGGTGGTGGTGGTGGTGGTGATGGTGGTGGTGGTGATGTTGGTGATGGTGGTGGTGTTGGTGATGGTGGTGGTGTTGGTGATGGTGGTGGTGTTGGTGATGGTGGTGGTGGTGATGGTGGTGGTGGTGGTGTTGGTGATGGTGGTGGTGGTGGTGTTGGTGGTGGTGGTGGTGGTGGTGGTGGTGGTGGTGGTGATGGTGATGGTGGTGGTGTTGGTGATGGTGGTGGTGTTGGTGATGGTGGTGGTGTTGGTGATGGTGGTGGTGGTGTTGGTGATGGTGGTGATGGTGGTGATGGTGGTGGTGGTGTTGCCCAGGTGCACATGCACCAATAATCACCCATCTCTCTCCATCCACTTTCAGTTTTAACCATATCAATCTAGAGTTTACTTTTTTACACTCTATGACATACTCCCACCACCCCTGTTTCAGGAGTAGTGCTACTCCTTCCCTTTCTCTTGTCCTCTTACTACCCCCTGACTTTACTCCCAAGACATTCCCAAACCACTCTTCCCCTTTACCCTTGAGCTTCGTTTCACTCAGAGCCAAAACATCCAGGTTCCTTTCCTCAAACATACTACCTATCTCTCCTTTTTTCTCAACTTGGTTACATCCACACACATTTAGACACCTCAGTCTGAGCCTTCGAGGAGCATGAGCACTTCCCGCGTGACTCCTTCTGTTTCCCATTTTAAAAAGTTAAGATACATGGAGGGGAGGGTTTCCAGCCCCTCGTTCCAGTCTCCTTTAGTCGCCTTCTGCGACACGTGAAGAGTGCGTATATCCCCTATCCCCGGGGATATACATATATATATATATATATATATATATATATATATATATATATATATATATATATATATATATATATATATATATATATATATATATATATATATATATATATATATATATATATATATATATATATATATATATATATATATATATATATATATATATATATATATATATATATATATATATATTCTCAAACTGGGTCGAGCCAGACGTGAGCGTCGGTCGCCTCGCCTCGTTCTCAGGAGACGTTTATTTCATTAAGAAAACGGCAGGTCGAGATCGCAGTGGCAATCATGATCTTCCATTTATAAAGGAAAAATTCATACTTGCTGCCTATATGGTCTTTGATATCAATACAGACTATATATTATCTTTCATATCAGTACATACGATACATTGGATTTGTACTGATATAGTTTTACTTAACATTTTTTTGTTTTCCTTTCTTTATCTCAGCGGCTGATGTTCGAGTAACCATTACGTCTGAAATGTTGTTGGTCAAGAGGGCCTAGTATTGTGCGTGTTATCTAATTAATTGAATTTATGCAACTGGATTTTTCTCATCTATAGACTTTCTTCTTGAACTGCATGTTACATGATGAAAACAAGGTCTGGTTTATTATTGTCATGAAGGAACTGAAACATCTGCAAAATATATAAAGATATTCATCCGATGATTACAGTTACAAACTGACAGATGTAATATAGCAAAAAATATGAACAAAACAGTGAGTTGGTGACTTGTTTCATATGTTTGTAATACGACTCTGAAGTTAGTTCGTAAATCCTTACCGGGAATAAATGGTGGACAAATGGTGAAGGAAGATGCAAAAACGGGGCTATTTCAGTCCAAACTAGAATTCATTTGTTCACTACGACATTGATCTCAGGACATTTCAATGGCTGAGATTTACATGATACAGAAAATCTTCAAACAAGGACGATAGACAGATAGTTAGATGGTTGAATAAATAGGTAAACTGATAGATGTAGGTGCAATCAGAGTCGCCTATGATTTCGTACACAGCGAATGAGATGATAGATAGGCGAGGCTATAACCATCGTCTATGATTATTGTAAATGACTAATAATGATTAATCTTTATTGTTTTTGTGCGACTGCTGTTAGCCTTTGAAGGTTAATGTTCCCTCAAAGTTGCCCGGACCCTACCACTAGGAGGTCAGCAGTTCGACTTAGGGTCCATTTGTGCCATGTTTATGGCACCCAACAGAATGGATGTATTTTTCTTATTTTTTTTTTCATCCCAGTAGGATGGGACTCATAAATGTTAGGAACTTTTCCTAACGATTTGATCCTTTATGATAACCGCTTCATCCGTACAATAGTTTGACAATGATTTGCAACTGAATGAGAACTTTTGCCATAGGAAGTGTCTTCTGAGGACCGGGTATAACAGGGTCGACTGCTGGAGGAGGAGCAGCTTCTCCAATCTCAGCGACGGGAACTTAAGGTTCAAGGAATTTCAGGGATGAATGTTGGTGGTGTGGACTTTAATCTTCAACACGGCAGCTTCAGCTTTAGGGTCGGCTGCTGCTGTAGATGCTGCTGATCCTCCAGTCGCAGTGACGGACACATCAGGGTCTTCATCGACGACCAGTACGAGTACGTCGGGATCCAGCAAGCCTGATTCATCCCCATAGAAGTAGGGGATCAAGGTCACCAATTCAGTGGTAGGCATCACTTTGCCCCGTTGTTTGGTGGGAGCCAAAGAAACATTGATGGGGATGGCGGCTGCTCCTGTGTCAACTACACCAGTTTCCTCGCTGGGTCCGCCTTTGCACAGGTCATCATCATCTTGATGCCGAGTCTGGATCTTCACCACTACTCTCTCGTGCACGGGTTCGATATCCAGATGTGATCTCTTCCTGGAAGGCCTTTGGCATTCTGGAAGGCACCGCTTTCCTCCCTGGGCCAGGCCCTCACTGCCGGACAACCAGGCAATTCTGGTGTAGGCGTACTCCTGGTGTCGGCCGTTGCGTCCTCCAAGTCTGCGATCTGCCTTGATGCCCCACCGTCCCAGTGTTCTGCCGACGTTCAGGACGGCAGCTTTCTCGTACCCGAACCCTTCGCAGAATTCACAGTATCGCAAATATAGCTCAGTTCGGCTTATACAATCTTTAACAGCCCCGGTTTGCTGGATGTGAGCCTCGAAAAATTCAAGGAAGGATTCCTTGCCAGGGTACCGATGGGCAGCGCGGACGTGAGTCATTTCTGCGATCTGGTGAGATGAGTGATTTACTTGACGAAGTAAACTTTCATAGACCACCACTTGCAAAAATATAGTGAAGCCACACAAAAATATAGTAGACTAGCGTTTCCTCATTGATTTAATATCCTAGATGATAGATTAACAGAGTGAAGTTGAAGCACTAGTGTAGTGAAGATGAAACATCAATATAGTGAAGATATCAGGATACGATAGAGGGTGTACACTGGGCAGAATTACCTCTTGTGGAGAGTGTAATGTAGCTTGTAGTGGAAACATAATGGCATCAATGATGGTGTGTGTGTATATGTGTGTGTGTGTGTGTGTGTGTGTGTGTGTGTGTGTGTGCGTGTGTGTGTGTGTGTGTGTGTGTGTGTGTGTGTGTGTGTAGAGGTACAAAGACTATATAAGAAGGACAGGAAAGCAGGAGTAATCTCGCGTGAGCAATGACTGCTTTAATTGTGCGTTGCCAACAGCTGGTGGTACTAATTACCCTTGCGCTGTCTGGCTGTCTGTTTGTTAACGAAAACTTTACAGTGAGTTTTCAGTTTAAAAAAAGAAGAAAATAATATAAAACTTGTTTTTTTATGTTTTTCCCAAGGATGAAGCATTGTATGGACGACTTGAGACAACTATGAGCAATAACATATATAGGTAACATTAAACACAATGTTAGGGACCAAATCAACTACACGGTTTCATCAACATTCATGCCATATCAACCAGGACATATTTCATTCTTTAACATTAAAGCAACATATTTACATACATATCCTGTAATTGGTCCACGTAAGCCTAATGATCCTGATGAAGTAATTATGCAGATAAGAGATGATGGGAAATACTCTAACAATAATGAGCCTGAAAACAAAGTTAATTAGCATAAGTGACTCGTCAATAAGTAAGCTCAAGAATATTTTTTTCTTTAATTACAAAACTGTAGGTATTGGAGAAATATGGTATGTACTTCCTGATATCTAAAACCTTCGCCTTTATCTTTGTTGAGTTTGTAGAAAAATGTGGTTGTTTGTTATCTATTTGCCTTGGATTTATCCCATCCTTGTTTTGCTGCAACATAATTTGATGTCTTACTTTATATTTCCATAGATTATTATATTTTTGAATGTTAGTGCTTGTTCTATTGGTGTCATAAACTACATAATCTTATATAAGTATACACTTTATTCATAATTTGCATATATTATTTTCTTTGCCTTTTATCTAATAATGTAAGATGTAAAATCTATGATTTTAATCTCCTATTATACGTTAATCTGTTGTTGGATGGACAGCCAAGTCTATATGTCATTTTCATGTATGAGAACTTCAATACTTTCTAGTTCTCTTTCTCTTTTCTTTACTTATATTATCTGAGCCTTGCATTTTCTTCATTGTATTTTATTGTTTTTGTGTGATATTTTTATAGCACATATTACATGGGCAACATCTTTGGTTGGTTTCATCTTTGTGTTACGGGAATTTTTGTTGTGTGTATATATTGTTATCCTCGTCTGGTATTTAGTTTTGTTTATTCTTTATTTTCACACTAAGTTAAGAGAAATTTCTCCCATTTACCCATTACTCACCAGTACCATCAGTTCTGTATACTAATATTAAACACAGACCACCACTACGCCATACCGTGTTGTGATGAGACCCGAGGTCAGGTTAGCCTCGCCCTAATTATTGGCATAATGATTCATCTCTGATGATGATGCGTCCCTCACTCACACTGTCCGAAAACACACTTCACTCCAAGAACTGACACAGCCACACACACACACACACACACACACATACACACACACACACCAGCTTCTGGGATCACGTTGTCTTGTGTGACGAAAACACGTTTACTTCTGACTGGCGCTTCCAGAAATACTGGAGTGTGACGGTTAACATACTCTCTCTCTCTCTCTCTCTCTCTCTCTCTCTCTCTCTCTCTCTCTCTCTCTCTCTCTCTCTCTCTCTCTCTCTCTCTCCGTATTAGGCACTCCCCGCACTGGTGCAGGTTTAGGTTATTAATTAAGAATATGATCAATTCTTTATCAATAACAGATTATTGCCCTGTATCTTAGGTCACGTTTTTCTACTCATTATGTAGACAGTTCAGCGTAATGTAGCGCATGTGTAATATTGTCCCACACAGGGATAACTCATCCCTCCATACCAGGATGATATGTCTCATTAGTCATCATCCTGTATCATGCCAGATATGAAGCCGCACATGTGGCTGGAACCCGGGGAAGTGGCACACCTGGCACAGGATGGCAGGTGGTGTTGCTGGCAGGTGTTGGTCCAGGACGGTTCACAGCAGCCAGGAAATATATAGAGGGACTGGAGGAGGTCCTGCTGCTTCCTTCAGTGAACGCTTACTCTACCCTGACCACACGCCAGTCCTCCCCGTGCAAGACATCTCGTCCACACACACACACACACACACACACACACACACACACACACACACACACACGTGTAGTGTTGTAAACACTGGGTTTCACAACCGTCCACACACTAGGCTCGTGCCACATCCTGCCATATCATGGCTGGAGTGTGTGGACTGCACTTGTCAGGGAAGCTCAGCCCCACAACATGGCCAGCCGTAGCCGAGCACGGGTATCGCTCACGTGAGCCAAGATGGCATCATGGCAAGATATGAGGGGCCTCGCTGGACAGGCTTTAACCCTGAAAGTGTGAGCGTCCATGACTGACAGCTTATATTGTGTCATAACAACAGCGGCTGCTTACACTAAGTATAGATGGAAATATAAGTAAATTCACCGCTGGCTAAACGTGTTCACCTTCTGCAACATACAATAAACCATTACACCAGCACAAGAACCCATACTATATAATGACAACCTTGTAATATGGATCTGAGAATTCAGTGACTGCAAGTCGTGTGATTACTTAAATACTACTGTACTGATATACCTCCTCCTGTCATGAAGGTCAACCTTGTATTGTAGTCCAACACTTGCTGACCATAAGATATCATACCACCATAACAGCCACTACCCTGCTATCACACATTATCTTTTCTAACACGTGACGCGGTGCTGACGTCAGCTACATTACTATAATGATACACATTCTCTTGTTGTTAACATTTCTTGGATATGATGCTTCGGGTTATCATTTCTTATAATTATATAACTATATAGTTCATACTGCTTTATTTATGTGGTTAAGCACATTGTGTAGAGAGATACACTGAAACACGTTCTGGTAATCACAAGCTACAGAATAACTGGCACCTCACGAGGCCAGCCAGGGTCGAGTGTGTCATAACATGGTAGAGGTTCAGAATAATCTTTTAGTAACTGTACATATCTTGTGGTATCGTTTAGTATTTTGTCTACACGGATATCATAATGAACTTTAAATTCAGATAGATAATATAAAACATGTTCATATACACTTGTATATATATATATATATATATATATATATATATATATATATATATATATATATATATATATATATATATATATATATATGCATGTAAATGAGGCAGATGAATGTGTTATGTACTTAAAAATGCTACTGAAAGCTTAAAGATTCCGGTAAGAAATATAATGACGATTGTGATAAATGTTTTTTTTTTTGTAATAAGTATGTATTGTGCTGCATATTGTAGCCAAGATCGTTAAGCCAAAATCTGTAAAGGCGTCGAAAAACTGATGAAAGGCGTTGAGAATATATCAATTTATGATAGCAAACCACAGACTATGTTCTCCTGTAGATGTCTAAAAGATAACCCAACACAAAACCACTAGTTTAAGATAAGAGCTTTTCAACTTTTAACAAATTATTTACCATTATGTTCCTTTTCTCTCAGCATCATTTTTTCAGGTTTACTACAAACAAATGCCATGCAAGACCTAATATGATCATTCAGTAGAGATATGTTCTCCAACGACGCGTTGTATAACTCTTCGTTAGTGAAGTTCATTTCGTGTAATGGATCATGCATTACAAAGCTGTGTCTATCCACACAAGTGTTACACGTCCCGGGTGAAGATATTTTCTAGATATGGCGTCTGTCTAACATGGATATCTGTGAATATTTGTACAAAGTTCTCCTGCTGGGCGATACTAAAGACTTTCGTATTAAAGTTGATCAGTTGTAAGTGATCAAGCATTACGAAGGTGTGTCCATTGCCACAGGTGCTACTGATCCCGGGTAAAGGTATTTCACCATTTTTGTTTCCTTAACCCTTCTAGTTATCTATGCTTCATCTCTGGCTTGATCCTTACAAGTGATATTTATGGTCTGTAATTCTCTTTATCCTTATAATATAATTAGTCAGTTGAAGTGCAGAACACGCTTTTGAACCCAGCCATTTTGCTGTGTTTGTCAAATGCAACTATTGATTGGTGTTACCGGACTCCAGCCGTAAGTGGTTACACCGGGAGTGATAAGTCACCACGGCAAGGCGGTTGATCTATGAGAAATTGAATTTGTCTAGGCTATGACTTGCCCTTCCATTACTTATATAAATCAAAATGTGACAGTAGGAATTAAAGGACAGAGGAGGAGGATTAGTCCAATATTACATCTACTGCTCATGATGATGTTTCTCTGACAGTATACTTATCAAAGATTATTATACATATGAAACTAATGTTAATAAAGGTCTACCTTTTTAGTATTAGAATGTATGGTCTAGCTTGCATTAAGAAACATTCCTGATTTGCTAAACCACTATCATATCGCCCTTCACTCTGTACCCTTCATGTGTCCTTGTTATCTTAATGTCTTCATATGAGATCATTCTAATGCCAGGTATTGATTGTCATGTTTCTCTTTATACTAACATAGGTAATCATCTACACTCTGTAATGTGATGACCAAACCTGTACGTCATAATGTAAGTGGTGTGTGACTAACTATACCTGTAATATTACCTGTTCATTCTTGCTGCTAACACATGACACCAAGTTGTCTGTTAGTCTTATTACGTATATTAGTTTTATTTCCTCATCTTAAGATGGTACTTTGTTTGCCTGCTTTGTGCACAACGTGTTGCAGTTGCATATGCCTACAGCATACATCACTGCCCATTGTTCACTGTATAACGATACACTGTTAAGATCTTTCTGGAGTCATCTTGGGATTGAATTGAATTGAAATACATGTTGACATATCGACATACCCCAGGACGGGGCAGTATACTACTTCCCTCCACATCTTCATCATACCCCCGGACCGGGCAGTATACTACTCCCCTCCTCATCTTCATCATACCCCGGACCGGGCAGTATACTACTCCCCTCCTTATCTTCATCATACCCCAGGACGGGGTATTATACTACTCCCCTCCTCATCTTCATCATACCCCCAGACCGGGTATTATACTACTCCCTTCCTCATCTTCATCATACCCCCGGACCGGGTATTATACTACTCCCCTCCTCACCTTCATCATACCCCAGGACGGGGCAGTATACTACTCCCCTCCTCATCTTCATCATACCCCAGGACGGGGCAGTATACTACTCCCCTCCTCATCTTCATCATACCCCAGGACGGGGCAGTATACTACTCCCCTCCTCACCTTCATCATACCCCAGGACGGGGCAGTATACTACTCCCCTCCTCATCTTCATCATACCCCAGGACGGGGCAGTATACTACTCCCCTCCTCATCTTCATCATACCCCAGGACCGGGTAGTATACTACTCCCCTCCTCATCTTCATCATCCCACAGTGGGATTTACAACAAAATATTTACAAACATCATACCTTTTGTGTAGATATGTTCAGTTCAAAGAAAAGAAACAAACAATGGCCCTCATTTTAAAACCCCTGAACTCATTACAAGGATGTTACAACCTTGGTGCAAATTCTTTGTATTGTGCAAGAATGTTATTAATCATACCATTATCAATCGTCTAACAAACTTGTTCTTTATATTGCTAATTTCATTGTTTCTGTGTGGCTGAATTTTTCATGACCTAGAACATAATGTTGTAATGTATGACCATCCCTCATGTGGCAAAGTTGATATGGTCGACCAGTCCCTCCACTTAACTGCCAATAATATTAATACCCGAGTCTTAATCTCGTTAACACATTATCCACACATGTAAGGTTTGCCTCATAAGTTACATTGGTGTTAACACATATGAATCATGTTGTAAAGTCTCACTATGTTCAGCAATTACACCTATACTTACATTTTCCCATTCTTCTCTTATTCTTTTCATTTCATTTTCTATCATTCCTATGCCAACCCATCAGCCACTTCATTATAGTGACTCCCTACATATGATGGGATCCATATAAACTGTACATCACATTATATATCTTGCAATACTATAACCAAACGTTTACAAATGTTAACACTGGCAGTTACATGGCTGCTTACTATGCCAGGCCTTCAGTGTACTTCTACTGTCCACAATGAAATATGTATCTTTACATTTCTCTATAGCAATCTGAAGACCCTCACAGACTGCATGTACCTCAGCCAGAGTGGATGAGGTGTTATCACTAATCCTTTTATCAATTGAAGTTTATGAATGGAATATCAATGAGACGATCCAAATGACGAATGAATGAGAGCGTTGTCAACACAGTTGAAAATGACAAAGTGTGAGTGGCAGCCAGGGAATGTGTGACCCAGCTAAGTTGAGGGATTTAAAAGTTGGCATCAATGATGGAGTTTGATAGATTGTACAAACTTCCTCACCAGAGATGGAAATCAAAGGTTATGTTTATATCAAGTGAGAGTTAAAGCTTCATGCTTAAAGGACAGGCTTCAAAGGATATCACTAAATCAATGAACTTTAAAATTATTCAATTAAACGAAGCAGTTCATACAACTGCTGCAATTTGACGACTCGTAAAAGTTCGCAGTTGTTTGGCAGAATTTTCAAAATGACGGACTTAAAAGTTCGAGTTTCAATGACGGTTGCACAAGTTTTATGTAACTAATGTACTTTCAAGGTGTGTGTTTACATGACGTATATGAATGGACTCTAATGAAATAATGCAGCTGGAAGGTTTACGTTCAAATGATTGTATTTAAATGTTCGTATCTACAATGTTGACCAGATGGCGGTAGTGTGTAGACACAGCCATACCAGGTCGTATTTATCATCATTAAAGTCACTTTCCTTACTTACTTATGGCGGCGATGAAATTCACTGGTTCTTGATTGTGCACCAATTAACCTATCAGATAATGGTACAATGTTTGCCTGGTGTTGCATATATCACGTCTGTTGTTGAAACACAAGAATGCCAGGTGACTTTGGGAGTGGATGATAATGTAAAGATCAATATAAATGTGGGAAATCTTGAACCGCCATCACCAGACACAACACATGTTTGGATCTGGCGGGGGGAGGGACTTGCCTGTGACGTCACGATGCCCCGCCTCCAGCCTGGCGCTGGTGTGTGTGTGTGTGTGTGTGTGTGTACTATTTGTATATTATGGAGAGAGTATTACGCTCCTGTTGTTTCGTCTCTTAACTCTGTAAGTATATTTGTAAGGTTGAGTTGAGAGGAAGGAAATCAGGTCTTCTTCGTCTGTGGTACTCAATGTAGATCAGGCGGCCTTTGTACATTTATCACAAAAAACACGTCTACGTCCATCTGTAGAACTGTGGGCTATAGTCTTATGACACACTACGACACACTCTAGTGAACAGTGTGACGATGCTGGCCAGTGTGTCCCCTCAGGTCACACTGGCAGGGGTTATATGGGAGTCCGTCAACACCCATTCAACAACGTGTTCAAATAACAGATCAGCTCTTACGTGTTCAAACATCCTGATTAACAGTAGCCCGTGGGAACAGTGAGCCCGTGGCAACATGCATCTAACTCTATGTAACTCACAGTAAGATGATGATAACAAATACCTAATGAAAAATTAATGGTAGTGTGCGTGAGTCTTACATTTTGCTGGGCCACAACCTGGCTCAAGCTCCTGCCAGCCATGATAAGTTATGGTTATACATGAAATAATACTGAATATAAGAGTACAGAAATAAGCAAATTGTAGGTATTTACAAGAGTTATTCTTATATCAACTAGTATGCTTGAGAAGATAGATAACACACTTTACAATTATTAGATTATCATAAAGTTATATACATGGATATTATATAAGGTGTAAACAAAATCAGTAAGCAAATTAAAGTAAAAGAAAAGAATAAAGATTCAAACAACTTATTGAATACATATTATTCTAGAGTTAGATTCCTTAAATAAGGAAGTGCTGCTGCGACTACCTTCTGAACATCCAATGTGGCTGTAGGGAATTCTATATTAGATACCTTATGTCGTAGACGACAATATAACATAAATACTACGAACAAAAATATAAGTGCAGTAGACAATGAAACAATTCAAATTCCAGATATATGAGAGGCGTACTTAAAAGGTACAAAAGCCAGAACATCTATTGTAGAATCTAGATCGTTCTGAACCATAGATGGAAGATGTTGGATCTTTACTTCATGGATGATTGGTAGGTTGATGTTTTGGGGGATTCGTCCTAAACTCGGGATAGTTCTATCAATTTGTCCCAAATAATGATCATGAGTGCCGAGCAATTTGAAACTGGAACTGATAAGAATATATTGTTGTCCTAACTGAATGTGTCCCAGAAATAAATAAGATTTGGGATGATTAGGTGGGCAATGAAGAAGAACATTTTGTGGGTCTGGGAAAAACAGTACGTGATACTGGTCCATACTTTCAATCCAAGGTTCATTAACAACAATTTCCTTAAAGGAACAAGAACGAAGAACATTTTGTTGATGCCCAAAAAGTAGTTGGTACTTACATGAATTTGTTTGTAAATTATGGAAAACCAAGGTATTGGGGAGGGAGGGGCAAATCAAGTTGTCAAGCAATGGTTTATGGCACAATGCTAAATCATCCATGGAGAGATGTGCAATCAATGAGGAATAAATATTTTATAATAGAAAGTTCATGTTATCAGCAAGGACAATATAATTAAAAGAGAATGGTATTACGTTCACAAGGGTGTAAGTATTGGAGTCAGTGAATGGTATGTGGATAATGACCGCTTCGAGGATCACGTAATAACTGGCCACGTGATGCAGAGGGAGAGCTGGGGTGCAACCGAATTTCGTCATCGCTTGTTTAATGATACGTGTGAGTTCCGAGAAGGGAAAAATGATGGCGTGACAACTTGGCTTACCAGATTATTAACATCTTCCAATAAATCAGTGAAATGTTGTGCATAATAAGTGACTTGGGCGTATAAACTATCAACATATGTGGAAATAGTCACTATAGCATATATGGGATTATGAGACTTTGACAGTAGTGCTACATGTTGTGTCAAGTTATTAACAGTTAACGTTATGTCATTCAAATATTTAGAATGTTGTTTTAAGATCTTAGCTTTAGCCTTAATACACCTGTTGTTAAGAAGTTGTTGAAATTGTAAGGATCTAACCTGATTCCTAACTGAATTAAGTTCTTCCTGAGTAGCGATGCCAAACAAATATGATTGGAGGGACCCTACAAAATTAAGCAGACCTCTCTTGCTTCTCCTTTGCTTTTTCGTGTTCATCCTGTCATTAGTGTTTACTGGAGATTCAATGTCTTGTATTATGTCATACAGAATCACACAGGTACTATTCAGTTTCTATGTCCACTGGTTTAACAAAGTTGGAAGAGGAGCAACACTAGAGTTTCTTATGGACGCACTGGTGTAAAACTTGAGTAGGGTAGACCGTAAACGAGGTACGGCCTCCATTAGTTTTACTAAATAATCGTAAGTGTAGGGTAGACCCTCCAGGCCCAACTTGACTTAGACTGTGTCCCTCACGAGGCGGACCTGGCGGGGAGTCGTGAGAAGGGCGCCTGGTACTGCCATGGTGTCATATACAGGAAGACACCATAAGGACATGAGAAGGAAGAACCTGGAAAATGATAAACTTAGCAACTTCTTAAAGGCGAAGTCTTAATGAATACTGATGTGTGTGTGGTGGTGTTGTGAGGGTGATGGTGTTGTGAGGGTGGTGGTGATGTGAGGGTGGTGGTGATGTGAGGGTGATGGTGATGTGAGGGTGGTGGTGATGTGAGGGTGGTGGTGATGTGAGGGTGGTGGTGATGTGAGGGTGATGGTGTGGGGACAGACTGAACAGTGGTAGAAGGTGGTTGGCTTACATTGTTTGGAGGTTGAGGAGTGTTGTCTGGTGTGGGACCGGGATGATGATGATGATGATCATGTTCACAATAATGTACAACTTTCAAGTGGTCCTCATGTTCTTCACGAATGTCACTTGTATTTAGATGTCGAACCCTAAACTTATGTCCTTTAAATGAGCTAAGACTCTATAGGGTCCAGAACATTTTGGGTCAAGTTTACGATCCTCACTTGTAGAGTTAAATTCCTGCACCATTACCAAGAGTCCGGGAGCCACCGTTAATGGTTTGGTAGATTTATTAGCCTGATCCGTGAAGGTTGTAGTGGCTTCAACTAGATTTTCCTTGATCCTTTGATGAATCAATTGAGTCGTGCGATATTTTTCCGCTACAACTGATCTCTGGACCGCTGGACATGAAGGAGGGGACGCTATTATGTCATACCGCAACACTTTATCAAAGCCGTGTAAGGCGTGGAAGGGTGTGTCTCCAATTGACTTATGATATGCAGAGTTTAATGAACATTGGACATCAGACAGGTACTCACTCCATTCATCATGATCAAAATTAATGTTGGTGGGAAGACGCTGGAGGATCTTACGGTTCAACCTTTCTGCCAGGCCATTCGAGGCTAAGTGATGAGCCATTATATTACATTCACTTATGTTATACAATTTACAGAGTTCTTCTAAAAGTGAGTTATTAAATTCCCCACCATTATCTGTGACTAAAATCTTCGGCGCATTATGTCTGTCTAAGATATGTTTTTTGAACGCCTTAGCGACGGTAGCTGCGTCTTTAATTTGTCTTTAATTTGAACTGGAACTAATTCACAATATCTCGTGAAGGCATCAGTAATTACTAAGATGTATCTGTAGCCTGCCATGGACCTAGGAAAACCTCCTAATATGTCCATATGAACTCTTTCCCATGGGTATGAAGGTAAAGGATATTTCAACACAGTCTGCGGGGTAGTGGGACTTCCCTTGTGTGTGTTACATGTCTGGCTCCTTACAATATGATCTGTAACGTTTTTCTGCATCTTGGCCAAAAATACCTCAAACGAGTTTGCTTATAGCATTTGTCTGCACCTGGGTGTGCGGTCTGCGGTGAATCATGTGATAACTTCAAGAAATTCTGTACTAATGCTGTTGGAATTATTGTTTGTTTAACAACACGGGCGAGCACTCCTAATTTCGCGTCCCTGCACAAGACTCCCTCACTGTGCTAAATACAATTCTCTGACTGGAACAACTGTTTTAGCATCCAAGGAAGATCTTTTACCCTCTAGGAATTCTATGACAGGACCCCAGACTGGGTCATCCCGTTGATGCTGTCTCAACCTTTCTACATCAAAATCTACGAGGCTATCACCTACAGTGGCTGCACCCACTTTGCGGGAGAGCGCGTCTGCAACTACATTGGATGAACCCGAAACAAAGCGAAAATCTGGATCAAATGCTTGTATAGTTAAAAACCACCTCTGAAACTTTCCTGTAGGATCTTGTCTTTGAAAAATACCTAACAGTGCTCTGTGACCTGTATAAACTGTAATAGGGTAACCATATATGTATTCCATAAAATGTTTGAGTGCCCAAACAACTGTAAGGCGTTCTAATTCTGTTACTGAGTATTTCGATTCCGTCTTCGAACGTGAACGGCTCGCATAGGCTATGGGAAAAAGTCTACCCTTATTTGATTCTTGCATAAGTACATCTACAAGACCCTGTTTACAAGCATCTGTTGTGTGTAAAACGAAGGGTTTCTCAAAGTTGGGAAATCGAAGGATAGGCGCCTCGATCAAGTCTTGTCTGTAGACCACTGGAATGTAACTCCCTGTTTCGGAAGTGAAGTAAGGGGGTTTGCGATCTTCGCGAAATTAGCGATAAATCTTCGATAATATTCTTCTAACCCAAGGAAGGATTTGACCTTGTCTGTCGTGGAAGGGACTGGGCATTCTACAACTGTTTTGACTTTATGTGCATTAGGTTGAATACCGTTTTCATCAACGGTGTGACCTACGTAATTAATTCTTGTCTGTAGAAAGGAACATTTGGATAACTTGACTTTTAGGTTCTCATCCTTAAGTCGTAGGAATACTCTCTCAAGACTTTTGAGATGAGAAGCAATATCTGGAGACATGACAATTATATCATCAAGATAAACCAATACATCTTTGCCCAACATGTGACGACAAATGTTAGTCATTAACCTTGAGAAGGTGATCACCGGTGAGGAATGAAGACCGAAGGGCATGATGCATATGAACTGCCAATGACCATCTGGCGTACTGAACACAGTCAGGGGGCGGCTTTCCTCTGACAAGGCAATCTGCCAAAATCCACTCAATAAATCCAAAGTTGAAAATACCTTATTGTTACCGAGGCTATGAAGAAGCTCTGATACCACTGGTAATGGGAAACCATCTTTCAAAGTGACCTTGTTGTTGAGTTTTCTAAAATCTATGACTGGTCTAAAAGTTCCGTCCTTTTTCGGAACGATCAGATGTGGTGAATTCCATGGTGATCGTGATTCCTCTATGACCTTATCTTTCAACATGTCCTGAACAAGTTTGCTTGCTATGTCTCTGTGCGCGTGTGTGTGGCAATCGGTAGTCTGGGACGTCAATGGAACGTGTGTTTTTCTCTAAGTTAATAATGTGAACATCCAAATGAGTTCTACCGAGTGGTTCTCCTGATAAGGCAATAGTAGACCTATACTGGTTAAGTAAGTCTGTTAACTGGTCAACATGTTTGGTTAATCCTACCTTGGATATCATGTCAGGGGTGATGGTGGGGAGCTGACTCGAGCCGTGCACTGCTGAGTCAGGGGTAGGAGGAGTAGGTGGTGGTGGGTTAATGGAATGTGAGACTAGACGGATGGTAAACTCATGTAACTCCTCGTCTTGAATTTCCGACTTCAAAACGGAGAACTCCACAAGCTTGGCCCCTCTACGGAGACGGACAAGAGTGGGGTCCCGTATTGGCAATGTATATGGTGACCTCTCCATCTGGGGTCTCATGAAGAGAGTCATCCATCGATAGTCCTTTGACAGTTAGTGAGGAGGGTTCAGCAACTACTCTTAGTGCGAGATCACCCTGACTATGTCTCAGTCCATGATCATTCATCCATGTTCGAGAAAGTGAGAGTGGAACCTTCGTTAATGTGTTACTATGCAGAGTCATGTTGGTTCTCAGTTTACCAGGACAATGATGAGTAGAAAAGTAAAAAGGATGCGTATTGTCTACCGTGAAGCAGGACGTGGGAGCAGATGTATTAATGACTCTGACTGAGTGAGAACTCATCTCTGACAATGGCAGGAACGTATTATCAACACAAACCACATGATAAATAGGACAGATCTTATGTTGTGCCACACATAGAGTGGCGTCCTAGTAACAAGTTAGCAGGAAAGGTTACACCATGAACAATGTAAGGGGTGACGGTAATGACCAAGTCGCATATGCGAATGTTCATTTTAATAGTGCCCCTTACGTCGAGATTTTCATTTGAGATACTTTGAAGGGATGGGTAAAAGTCCGAGCATTGAACAAGTTGAGTGCGCCCCATTAATGGTTGAATAAAATCATAATGAATGACATCTGCTTCCGTGTTGCTGTCTAGAAAGATTGCGATTTGACAGTTTACCATCAAATAACTCGTGTGGTTCCCTAGCTTGTTTTAGTGTGAAAACAGGATTTTAGTGAAGGAGTTTTTGTGAGGTGGCGGGGGAGGTGGGTGTGGGTGTGGTAACGTGTGAGAAGGTTTCTGTGGGTCATCTGTGTCACCAGAATCTGTCAAAACAACTTTGTGTGACGTCGCCATTTTAGAAGGCTGGTTCCGTTTATAATAAGGGATTCTAGGTAAATTCCTAAGTACATATGAACATTTACGATTACCGCGTGGAATTTCATTGGATTTGTAATACAATCTTACATAAAGTGTGTAATTAATAGCCCCCAAAATATCTAAAATATAATTAACACTATTGACTAAATACAAAATACACAACATGAATATCATTTGAAAATACTGTAATGAAATAAAGGCAATAAAAGGCTGGCATAACAGTATAAAATATGAATACAAGACTCTGTATATGAGAGGTGCACATAATAGTATAACATATCAGTAATGGACTCTATATATGAAAGTAATCATCACTAAAAACAATAGTACCAATGTATGAAAACATAAGAAAGAATATATGCAAGAATAACTGAAAACTTAGATTAATTTGCTAAACTACAAAGATGAATAATCATATTACCCAAACGTATATAAATGTCTATATTTATAGACTAGGAACTAGTAACGCACAAAAGGAGCATACCTCACAGAGTGAACCATTTTGACACAGTTCTTATCTGAATGGGAGATTCGCTTACGTAGGCGTTTTGTGTGTAGCGAGGTGAAGATGTGTGCAGAGTAGTGGCTCGCTGGGTGTAGCGAGGTGAAGATGTGTGCAGAGTAGTGGCTCGCTGGGTGTAGCGAGGTGAAGATGTGTGCAGAGTAGTGGCTCGCTGGGTGTAGCGAGGTGAAGACGTGTGCAGAGTAGTGGCTCGCTGGATGTAGCGAGGTTAAGATGTGTGCAGAGTAGTGGCTCGCTGGGTGTAGCGAGGTGGAGATGTGGGCAGAGTAGCGACTCGCTAGCAGGAAAGTTGAGTGAGCGACAAGGGCTGGACCACGCGATGCTGACGTCTGGGATGTCGCCACGGCTGATGATGACGCGTCTCTGGAGCGGTTGACAAGATGACCTCCACGTTGGTGTTGGCAGGTTGGCTGACCTTGCTTGACACGTCTGGATGTGATGACAACACCGCACGGCGGTGGCGCTGTCTTGATGCCCTTGCAAGCGACACAGTGTCAGCAATACAATAAAGGCGTATCTTCACTGCATTGAGGTACGGGTGATGGAGCACGTAGCTGGCCGTGGGTTCCGCCCTTAACGTCCACAGGAGGGAGCACCAGAACTGTGTCAGGTAGGCTTGTATGACTGCTGGCAACACCAGACGTAGAAATATGAAGTAGATGTGACGGTCGTCTGTGGTCACGTGGGTTCTTACGTCACTGCCACCATTTGTAAGGCTGAGTTGAGAGGAAGGAAATCAGGTCTTCTTCGTCTGTGGTACTCAATGAAGATCAGGCGGCCTTTGTAGATTTATTACAACAAAACGTGTACGTCCATCTGTAGTACTCTGGGCTATAGTCTTATGACACACTACGACACACTCTAGTGAACAGTGTGACGATGCTGGCCAGTGTGTCTCCTCAGGTCACACTGGCAGGGATTATATGGGAGTCCGTCAACACCCATTCAACAACGTGTTCAAATAACAGATCAGCTCTTACGTGTTCAAACATCCTGATTAACAGTAGCCCGTGGGAACAGTGAGCCCGTGGCAACATGCATCTAACTCAATGTAACTCACAGTAAAATGATAATGACAAATACCTAATGAAAAATTAATGATAGTGTGCGTGAGTCTGACAGCTGTGTCTGGTGATGTAGCCGAAGAGGTGAAGTCCGAAGTTGTGACAGATGATGTAGCCGAAGAGGTGAAGTCTGAAGTTGTGACTGATGATGTGGCCGAAGAGGTGAAGTCTGAAGTTGTGAAAGATGATGTAGCCGAAGAGGTGAAGTCTGAAGTTGTGACTGATGATGTGGCCGAAGAGGTGAAGTCTGAAGTTGTGACAGATGATGTAGCCGAAGAGGTGAAGTCTGAAGTTGTGACTGATGATGTAGCCGAAGAGGTGAAGTCTGAAGTTGTGACAGATGATGTAGCCGAAGAGGTGAAGTCTGAAGTTGTGACAGATGATGTAACCGAAGAGGTGAAGTCTCAAGTTGTGACTGATGATGTGACCGAAGAAGTGAAGTCTGAAGTTGTGACTGATGATATGGCCCACAAGGTGAAGTCTGAAGCTGTAGTGTCTGGTGATGACTTGGCGGAGGATAGCGAGGGGTTCTGGCGTCTTGACTGATAGCCCAATGAAGGCTGTGGAGTCTGGTGACCCAACTGTCTCCGGGAATGTGTGGGGATGTGCCATATTATTACTGCATATTTCTATATAACGAGATATCAAGATCAATTGTAAATAACTATTTCATTCAGCTATCCAAATCATCCCTGGCTATATCCCACCATATACAGTCATCCATGGCTATATCCCACCATGAACAGTCATCCATGGCTATATCCCACCATGGACAGTCATCCATGGCTATATCCACCATGGACAGTCATCCATGGCTATATCCCACCATGGACAGTCATCCATGGCTATATCCCACCATGGACAGTCATCCATGGCTATATCCCACCATGGACAGTCATCCATGGCTATATCCACCATGGACAGTCATCCATGGCTATATCCACCATGGACACTCAGTCATCCATGGCTATATCCCACCATGAACAGTCATCCATGGCTATATCCACCATGAACAGTCATCCATGGCTATATCCCACCATGGACAGTCATCCATGGCTATATCCACCATGGACAGTCATCCATGGCTATATCCCACCATGGACAGTCATCCATGGCTATATCCACCATGGACAGTCAGTCATCCATGGTAAAATGCCTTTGTCAGTGGCGAGGGAGGATGACATGGTCAGGGTGTAGTGTCGGGGCCCCAGTGGGGGATGGTGGCCCCACAAGAGGTCATGATAGTAATAATGATAATTATGATATTGATATTAATGATAATGATATCAATAATGATAATGTAAAGAATAAGGGCATCAATAACATATTGATATATATGTATATATGTTGAATGATGATGATAATAGTAATATTAATAATAACAATATCAATAATATCGGGAATGATGGTAATAAAAATGATAACAATTGATAATAATGATAATAGATAATGATTATGATATCAGTGATGATATTTATGATAATAGTAATGGCGAGGTAGCGCCCGGAAAACTGACAAAAAAGGCCACCACATTCGTTCGCACTCAGTCTCTTAGCTGTCATGTGTAATGCAGCGAAACCACAGCTCCCTATCCACATCCATGCCCCACAGACCTTTCCATGGTTTACCACAGGCATTTCACATACCCTAGTTCAATCCATTGACAGCAGGACGCCCTTGCTGATGGTGTATTTGTACTGGAAAGCAACATTACAAGAACTGTTTGTTAAGAACATGTCTTAGATGAGCTAAGTTGGGAGAATAGGACAACACTAAACCTTTCGATTTATCCTTATTTGTCACATATTTGTTACCAGAAGCATAAAATGTCTTCCTAGCTTTCCAGTAAGATTTATTGTGAGAGAGGAAGAATTGTGTTTTTCATGCCTTTAACTTTTATACATTCCTAACCCACTGACTCTCGTGAGCAATTAAGGTTGTGCCACAATCAGAAGCAGGGTAGGTGATGGAGTGAGGGCTTCTTCGACGAGGCTGTACTCTTACACTCGTCGACTGATGATGGCATACAGCTGCACCGAAGGGTTAGTCCGGTAACACCCACATTGTCCTTTTTTATACTTTGTCGCTGTCTCCCGCGTTTGCGAGGTAGCGCAAGGAAACAGACGAAAGAAATGGCCCCCCCCCATACACATGTACATACACACGTCCACACACGCAAATATACATACCTACACAGCTTTCCATGGTTTACCCCAGACGCTTCACATGCCTTGATTCAATCCACTGACAGCACTTCAACCCCTGTATACCACATCGCTCCAATTCACTCTATTCCTTGCCCTCCTTTCACCCTCCTGCATGTTCAGGCCCCGATCACACAAAATCTTTTTCACTCCATCTTTCCACCTCCAATTTGGTCTCCCTCTTCTCCTCGTTCCCTCCACCTCCGACACATATATCCTCTTGGTCAATCTTTCCTCACTCATTCTCTCCATGTGCCCAAACCATTTCAAAACACCCTCTTCTGCTCTCTCAACCACGCTCTTTTTATTTCCACACATCTCTCTTACCCTTACGTTACTTACTCGATCAAACCACCTCACACCACACATTGTCCTCAAACATCTCATTTCCAGCACATCCATCCTCCTGCGCACAACTCTATCCATAGCCCACGCCTCGCAACCATACAACATTGTTGGAACCACTATTCCTTCAAACATACCCATTTTTGCTTTCCGAGATAATGTTCTCGACTTCCACACATTTTTCAAGGCTCCCAAAATTTTCGCCCCCTCCCCCACCCTATGATCCACTTCCGCTTCCATAGTTCCATCCGCTGACAGATCCACTCCCAGATATCTAAAACACTTCACTTCCTCCAGTTTTTCTCCATTCAAACTCACATCCCAATTGACTTGACCCTCAACCCTACTGTACCTAATAACCTTGCTCTTATTCACATTTACTCTTAACTTTCTTCTTTCACACACTTTACCAAACTCAGTCACCAGCTTCTGCAGTTTCTCACATGAATCAGCCACCAGCGCTGTATCATCAGCGAACAAGAACTGACTCACTTCCCAAGCTCTCTCATCCCCAACAGACTTCATACTTGCCCCTCTTTCCAGGACTCTTGCATTTACCTCCCTAACAACCCCATCCATAAACAAATTAAACAACCATGGAGACATCACACACCCCTGCCGCAAACCTACATTCACTGAGAACCAATCACTTTCCTCTCTTCCTACACGTACACATGCCTTACATCCTCGATAAAAACTTTTCACTGCTTCTAACAACTTGCCTCCCACACCATATATTCTTAATACCTTCCACAGAGCATCTCTATCAACTCTATCATATGCCTTCTCCAGATCCATAAATGCTACATACAAATCCATTTGCTTTTCTAAGTATTTCTCACATACATTCTTCAAAGCAAACACCTGATCCACACATCCTCTACCACTTCTGAAACCGCACTGCTCTTCCCCAATCTGATGCTCTGTACATGCCTTCACCCTCTCAATCAATACCCTCCCATATAATTTACCAGGAATACTCAACAAACTTATACCTCTGTAATTTGAGCACTCACTCTTATCCCCTTTGCCTTTGTACAATGCACGCATTCCGCCAATCCTCAGGCACCTCACCATGAGTCATACATACATTAAATAACCTTACCAACCAGTCAACAATACAGTCACCCCCTTTTTTAATAAATTCCACTGCAATACCATCCAAACCTGCTGCCTTGCCGGCTTTCATCTTCCGCAAAGCTTTTACTACCTCTTCTCTGTTTACCAAATCATTTTCCCTAACCCTCTCACTTTGCACACCACCTCGACCCAAACACCCTATATCTGCCACTCTGTCATCAGACACATTCAACAAACCTTCAAAATACTCATTCCATCTCCTTCTCACATCACCACTACTTGTTATCACCTCCCCATTTACGCCCTTCACTGAAGTTCCCATTTGCTCCCTTGTCTTACGCACCCTATTTACCTCCTTATATATATATCAAATTCTATCCCTGTCGATATCAATCGCTTTTCCCCTCTCTCTCTCTCTCTCTCTCTCTCTCTCTCTCTCTCTCTCTCTCTCTCTCTCTCTCTCTCTCTCTCTCTCTCTCTCTCTCTCTCTCTCTCTCTCTCTCTCTCTCTCTCTCTTGCTTTCTTTCTTCTCTCTCCCTCTTTATATTGATATCAGTCGGTCTCTCTCTCTCTCTCTCTCTCTCTCTCTCTCTCTCTCTCTCTCTCTCTCTCTCTCTCTCTCTCTCTCTCTCTCTCTCTCTCTCTCTCTCTCTCTCTCTCTCTCTCTCTCTCTCTCTCTCTCACGCCCTCTGTCTGACTGTCTGTCTGTCTGTTTGTCTTTCGGTTGTAGTGAAGATAAGCATGTAGTGAGGTTGACCTCAGGTCAAACCCTACAACAGGGTTGTAGTTCCGCTGTGCATTTGTTGAGGGTTGAAGGTGACGTATGGTTCAAGGTGTAGTGAAGATGCGTTGAAGGGTGTCTCCTTCTGCAGTGATGACCATGGCTGGCTGTACTAGTGTTGCAGGGGGAAGGATCATATTGCTGCATATTACTCGCGAAATATGGCGGGTTTATAAATCTATCTTCACACTAACGCCCTCTCTAAGTGTCTGTGGTTTACATACCTTCCAACCGGCTGTGACATGGCTGGCAAGTCTGCAGTATTTAAAGTTCAGCGCTTGAGAAATAGAAATAATGAATATCATTCGTAGGGAAGTAAAGGGAAGATGTCCATCATCCGCCCGCCACCCGTCCCTTGTAGACGTGTCGCCATCATCACACCTGACGGACCGACAGACAACTCCAGCCACCACCCTGGCCAACACCTTCACCACCACGATCCTGGGAGCAAATGTTCTTCGTTTCCATCGCTTTCCTGTTTAATCATTCCTTGCTATTTCTTCCTTATATCATTCCGACACATGCAGGTCATCGCGAAGTCACAAGCAGATAGCAGACTGGAGAGGCGATACCGGGGAAAACGTTAAATTTCTATGCTTTTTACTTCATGTTTCCATTGAAAGGTACTTCAGTTTCTCCAAAACTTGGAAACAAGGACTTTTCGCTTAAGAAAATAATAAACCTCTCAATCTATAATTAGGTTCGGTAAAATGCCATCTGCTGGCTATGTGCGCCTGTTGGGAAATGACCGGTGTAGTCCCCGTTGCCCACCAAAGTGAGACGAAGGGTATTCGAGTACATAGTATTCGAATAACGTTATTTCCTATTTTGCCAGGCTCATAGCCTAGTGGTAGCATTCCCTCCTCTTACACAAGGGAGCCGGGTTCGATCCTGGCTGTTGGAGATTTATATGTATGTATGTATGTATGTATGTATGTAAGATGTAAATAAGTAAAGGAGTAAGTATATATACTCATATAATGAACACTAATGAAAAAATTATCCGCGTGTTACTTAGAAATATCATTTATGAATTAAACTAAAGTATTTTTCAGAGAAAATCTATATTGATATAAAAAAAACAACAAACAATCAAATTTGATAAACTAGAGTTCATTAAATGACAAATAAAGAATATGATATGTGAATTTCAACAATCTTATTAACATCACAAAACGAAATACATAACCCAAATAATATAAATCATCAAAAGTTATAAAAAAGAAGCCCTCTCATGACGTAAGCACTTATAGTATCGGCGGAATCCGGTAACACCTCTCGAATATCATGTGGAAGACAGAGTAGAGTGGCTAGGCTCAGAAGCATGTTCTCCACTTCAACTGACTAATGATATGTTAAGACAACACAAACCACATACATCGATTGTGAGGATGGAATCAGGGATGAAACATCTATAACTAGAAAGGTTAAAGATACAAAGATGGTGAAATACCTTTACCCGGGATCAGTAGCACCTGTGGTAATGGACACACCTTTGTAATTCTTGGTCACTTACAACTGATCAACTTTAATACGAAAGTCTTAGGTATTATCCTTCAGGAAAACTTTTTATAAATATTTATAAAACACATATATATGTTAGATATACACTATCTCTAGAATATATCTTTACCTGGGACGTGTAACACTTGTGTGGATAGACACAACTTTGTAATGCATGATCCATTACACGAAATGAACTTCACTAACGAAGAGTTATACAACGCGTCGTTGGAGAACATTAATCAAATACCTATACAGAATTTTCATGTTAGATAAAAGACATTCTTGGTAGTAAACATAAGAAATGATGATGAAAGATCAGGGACGTAGATGTAGATATTTTGTTCAAAGATAAAATACTCCTGCCTTAAACTAACTCATTGTATTGCATTTTCACTTAGATACCCACATGATAATGCGTTCTGTTCTTTAAAATCAAATTCTTATGTTTCTAACATGTTTTTATTATATCTTATATAATCTTAAGGATTCAGGCTTAAAGATCTTGGTTCTGAACAACCATTATAATGCAACACAATACATATTTATCATAAACTAATAATCTATCACAATAACCATTATGTTTGTACCAGATTCTTTAAGTCCTCAGTCACGTTTGTTAATATATAAGAGATTTTTCCGCCACTGACAAGTGGCTCCGTGGTGTAGTGGTTAGCACATCTGCCTCATAAACAGTTGGTCCGGGTTTGATTCCCGGCGGGGCCTTTGTTTTCAGTATTTCTTTGTGATCGTAAATACTCGTAGGTAGGTTCTCTCTCTCTCTCTCTCTCTCTCTCTTTCTCTCTCTCTCTCTATCAGCCAACAGGCAAGTTGAAGAAATCTGGAATTCATCCTTTAGAAATCTGGTATACGAAGAGAGGCTGTAATGATTGGATCTCTTCTCCCTTAAGACACGTTGACTTCGCAGCGACTTAATCCAAGTGTTCAAAATTCTGAATAAGTTCAATAAAGTAAACCTCGAGCATCTTTTCGAAATACAAGAAAATGCGGTTACCAGGACAAATGGAATAAAACTCAAAGCTAAATAATGTAGTACGGACGTGGGATAAAGTTTCTTTTCCTATAGGTGTGGTTTAACACTGGAATAAGTTACCGTCAGACGTAGTGAATGCTAAAACCATAAATACTTTCAAAAGTCGTTTAGAAAAATATCTTATAAAGTCAGGTATACTTTGAGGAAAATGCCAGAAATAAACGGATAAACGACAGCGATAACGGGGTTAATAGAAGGGTAATGTGCAGAATAAAGTTATCTAATTTGTATACACCATCACTAATGATAGGATTATAATTCTTTGTGTATTTAATGATAGAAGATCCAATGATATTTCTAGTGGTAATAGAGCTGGAGTAATCTTCTATTATCAAATGAACAAAGAATTACAATCTCAATATCAGTGATGGTCTATACAAATTAGATAACTTTAGTGTTGATAAAATTTGTAAAATGATAAGTTTATGATACGCTCGTTCTCTGTCTTGGTCAATCACATGTTTACCAAATGGCGTCCTAGCTACGTCTCTTCCTTGTATGTCAACTGACTGTTAAATTTCTCTCTTGTGTCTCCCCGTGGACTTATCGGAATATCTTGATCACGCTCAAAATTGTGATCCTTTCCAATATATATATATATATATATATATATATATATATATATATATATATATATATATATATATATATATATATATATATATATATATATATATATATATATATATATATTTTCCTGCGAGTCCATGGGGAAAATGAAACATGAAAAGTTCCCAAGTGCACTTTCGTGTAATAATCACATCATCAGGGGAGACACAAGGGAGGAATATAACAGTCAGTTGATATACATAGAAGAGACGAAGCTAGGACGCCATTTGGTAAACATACATATATATATATATATTTTTTTTCTTTTTTTTTTTTGCTTTGTCGCTGTCTCCCGCGTTTGCGAGGTAGCGCAAGGAAACAGACGAAAGAAATGGCTCAACCCACCCCCATACACATGTATATACACACGTCCACACACGCAAATATACATACCTACACAGCTTTCCATGGTTTACCCCAGACGCTTCACATGCCTTGATTCAATCCACTGACAGCACGTCAACCCCGGTATACCACATCGCTCCAATTCACTCTATTCCTTGCCCTCCTTTCACCCTCCTGCATGTTCAGGCCCCGATCACACAAAATCTTTTTCACTCCATCTTTCCACCTCCAATTTGGTCTCCCTCTTCTCCTCGTTCCCTCCACCTCCGACACATATATCCTCTTGGTCAATCTTTCCTCACTCATTCTCTCCATGTGCCCAAACCATTTCAAAACACCCTCTTCTGCTCTCTCAACCACGCTCTTTTTATTTCCACACATCTCTCTTACCCTTACGTTACTTACTCGATCAAACCACCTCACACCACATATTGTCCTCAAACATCTCATTTCCAGCACATCCATCCTCCTGCGCACAACTCTATCCATAGCCCACGTCTCGCAACCATACAACATTGTTGGAACCACTATTCCTTCAAACATACCCATTTTTGCTTTCCGAGATAATGTTCTCGACTTCCACACATTCTTCAAGGCTCCCAGAATTTTCGCCCCCTCCCCCACTGATCCACTTCCGCTTCCATGGTTCCATCCGCTGCCAGATCCACTCCCAGATATCTAAAACACTTCACTTCCTCCAGTTTTTCTCCATTCAAACTCACCTCCCAATTGACTTCACCCTCAACCCTACTGTACCTAATAACCTTGCTCTTATTCACATTTACTCTTAACTTTCTTCTTTCACACACTTTACCAAACTCAGTCACCAGCTTCTGCAGTTTCCCACATGAATCAGCCACCAGCGCTGTATCATCAGCGAACAACAACTGACTCACTTCCCAAGCTCTCTCATCCCCAACAGACTTCATACTTGCCCCTCTTTCCAAAACTCTTGCATTCACCTCCCTAACAACCCCATCCATAAACAAATTAAACAACCATGGAGACATCACACACCCCTGCCGCAAACCTACATTCACTGAGAACCAATCACTTTCCTCTCTTCCTACACGTACACATGCCTTACATCCTCGATACAAACTTTTCACTGCTTCTAACAACTTGCCTCCCACACCATATATTCTTAATACCTTCCACAGAGCATCTCTATCAACTCTATCATATGCCTTCTCCAGATCCATAAATGCTACATACAAATCCATTTGCTTTTCTAAGTATTTCTCACATACATTCTTCAAAGCAAACACCTGATCCACACATCCTCTACCACTTCTGAAACCACACTGCTCTTCCCCAATCTGATTCTCTGTACATGCCTTCACCCTCTCAATCAATATCCTCCCATATAATATACCAGGAATACTCAACAAACTTATTTATTTATATTCATTATACTTTGTCGCTGTCTCCCGCGTTTGCGAGGTAGCGCAAGGAAACAGACGAAAGAAATGGCCCAACCCCCCCCCCCCATACACATGTATATACATACGTCCACACACGCAAATATACATACCTACACAGCTTTCCATTGTTTACCCCAGACGCTTCACATGCCCTGATTCAATCCACTGACAGCACGTCAACCCCGGTATACCACATCGCTCCAATTCATATATATATATATATATATATATATATATATATATATATATATTTTGCTTTGTCGCTGTCTCCCGCGATTGCAAGGTATATATATATATATATATATATATATATATATATATATATATATATATATATATATATATATATATATATATATATATATATGAAAGGAGGGCAAGGAATGGAGTGAATTGGATCGATGTGGTATACCGGGGTTGACGTGCTGTCAGTGGATTGAATCAGGGCATGTGAAGCGTCTGGGGTAAACCATGGAAAGCTGTGTAGGTATGTATATTTGCGTGTGTGGACGTGTATGTATATACATGTGTATGGGGGTTGGTTGGGCCATTTCTTTTGTCTGTTTCCTTGCGGTACCTCGCAAACGCGGGAGACAGCGACAAAGCAAAAAAAAAAAAAAAAATATATATATATATGTGCGTGTGTGGGCATTTGTGTATATACATGTGTATGTGGGTGGGTTGGGTCATTCTTTCATCTGTATCCTTGTGCTACCTCGCTAACGCGGGAGACAGCGGCAAAGTATAATAATAATGATAATAATAAATAATATATATATATATATATATATATATATATATATATATATATATATATATATATATATATATATATATATCCTGGGGATAGGGGAAAAAGAATACTTCCCACGTATTCCCTGCGTGTCGTAGAAGGCGACTAAAAGGGGAGGGAGCGGGGGGCTGGAAATCTCCCCTCTCGTTTTTTTTTTTAATTTTCCAAAAGAAGGAACAGAGAATTGGGCCAGGTGAGGGTATTCCCTCAAAGGCCCAGTCCTCTGTTCTTAACGCTACCTCGCTAATGCGGGAAATGGCGAATAGTTTGAAAGAAAAGAAAGAAATATATATATATATATATATATATATATCACTGATGTTATGATATAGCAGACTGCCTAATGATTTTAGAGGGTATTGCAACAACATTTTTTCATTCTGATACCAAAAATATACCTATGATATTGTAAATTCACTTTTTCAGAACATTTTTTTATGTTTTATTTGCCCACTTTATAGAGCAAAATGTATTGTGTGGGTAACCATAAATCATGGTCAATATGAAATTGGTTGCTTAGCTAGTTACTAGCTTTCATAAAAACAATTTGGTTATGTCATATTACTGAACTGTATTAAGTTGCAGAAGTGATGTAAATGAGTTTTGTTTTGATACTGACTTGTCAAAGGTGTATCTCTTTTGGTGAAAGAATTATTCTAAGACCAAAATTTAAGTCAGAAGAATTATTGACAGGCCTTGGCAGCTGTTTTACTGACAGGGAACAAGTAGATCAGCCATTTGAGGTAGATGGGTCAGTCACCTTTTCATGTCATTGTTTATTATCATGTAGGAGTCAATGAAACAAACAATAGAAAGTTGATCTAAACTGTCACTTGTCATTCTCGGTCATGCTGTTTTGATGTGCAGAAGCTTGCATTGTATTTGCTTAAGTTTGCTGTAAATCTGGGTATTTTGATTGGCACACAATCACACACACACACATCCATGCCTGCATGCAAGCATAGCCACAAACATTCACACATACTGTGCAAGAGATGGGGCCTGAGTGCAGAACTCCTCTACCTAATGTCCAAATAATTTGCTTTGCTTATGACCAGCTTCATATGCTTTCTTGATTAAGTTTTATTTGAAATGTACTCCATGGTCCTTTTTCACATGATAATTGTGCTGTGATGTGTAAACTTAGTTTTTCATCTTAAGTATGTAAGCCATTTGTCTGACCACTGCTGCCTTTTGTCTCATATTTCTGCAGTATTTTGATCTCCCTGTTACCCTGTGTGTGTGGGTATGTCTATGTGTGTGATGATTAGAATATGATAGTGTCTCTTTCTTCTTCAAATGGCCTCTGTTTCTCTTGAACTGGAGTGGCACCCCAACATTATTAAGGTACAAGATTCTATATATATATATATATATATATGTATATATATATATATATATATATATATATATATATATATATATGTATATATATATATATATATAAGGGAGCGGGGGGCTGGAAATCCTCCCCTCTCGTTTTTTTTATTTTTTTTTTTAATTTTCCAAAAGAAGGAACAGAGAAGAGGGCCAGGTGAGGATATTCCCTCAAAGGCCCAGTCCTCTGTTCTTAACGCTACCTCGCTATTGCGGGAAATAGCGAATAGTATGAAAAAAAAAAAAAAAAAAAAAATATATATATATATATATATATATATATATATATATATATATATATATATATATATATATATATATATATATATATATATACTGAAATGATGATAATTTAACTGTCATATTGAGATGAGTAATAATGGATATATGAGCAGACATTGGTAGGTTTTCTGTATATGCTAAACTTAAACTTGTTTCCTCGCCTATGGATCATGGAATCTAAAAATGGTAACATACCATTATTTTCATTTTCTACAGTAGATTTGATGGAAGGTACTAAATTGTTAAGTAAGGGGAGAACTATTTGTAAATTTTCATTTGTTGGCCAAACACAAAGAACATCATCTACATACCTAAACCAAATTGCATTAGAAGGTAAAATATCCTTTAGTAATTTTGTTTCAAAAAATTCCATATAAAGATTACTTAGTGCAGGTGAAAGAGGGTTACCATTGCCATACCAAATTTTTGAGCAAAATAATCGCTTTTGAATTGAAACACACAATCTTTTATACATAATTTTATCAGATCAATGAAAACAATCTTTGAAACAGGTAAGTGAATATCATCCAAGACATCAGATAAGTATTCTCCAAGGTCATCAACTGGAACTTTTGTGAAAAGTGAGGAAACATCGAAGCTGACTAGTTTGAAATCAAAATTAGCATTGATATTGTTTAGCTTGTTGACTAAATGTATATTGTTCATGATATTAGAATTTGACACCTTACCCACTAAATGGTTTGATAAAGAAACTAACCATTTTGACAATCTATATGTGATGGGGCTAATGAACTCACTATAGGTCTTGCTGGAAAATTCTGTTTATGTGTTTTGATAAGTCCATACATATATGGGCATGAAGGGGAAAAAGATGACAAACTTTGATAAGAAAACCATTACCTTTCAACAGCACCTTTATTTCTCGATTGAAATGGGAATTAACTGCTTGTAAGGGATTTTTACTGAGTTTAGAATATGTTGTGTCATCATTTAAAAGAAAATTCAATTTAGATAAAAAGTTACTTTGCCTAAAATCACAACAGTGTTAGCCTTATCTGCTTTAGTAATATTTATATCCTTGTCTTCTTTTCAGGTGTTAATAGCTCTTATAAATCTTTTAGGGCAACTAGATTCCACTGGTTTTGACAAACTGGCATACACTAAATCTTACAGATATTAATTTCATCACTACTTAAATTACTGTATTTCTCTAAATTACAAAAAGACTAACATTGTGACATCTACACAGATGGCTTCCCTGTTAGAGCACACAAAACTTAATCCATAGCCTAATGCACACAAGGAATCTTTATCTAGTTGTTTATCAGACAGGTTTATCACAAAAGAAGGGTTTGTGTTCTTAGTCCAGTCGCTGTTATTAATAAGATGGTCCAACTTACAATTTAGTGTCATTTTGTAGCCTATTGCTTTCATTCCTTAATCTATCATAGCAATAGTCCAACATCCGGTTCTTCCAATATGTCGGTATTGCCATTTGAAAAGCAAGTTTCTTCTCTCTTGTAATGCGAAAAGTCTCCTCCATTGCAAGTTTCTTTAATTCAATGTGTTTCTTTAAAATGACGTTTTGGAATTGGTGAAATGGTCAACCAGACAGCTGCAACAATCGTTGAGGTAGGACAAACCTTGGCATCACTTATTCATCAAGGCATTTCCTTTCCAATATATATATATATATATATATATATATATATATATATATATATATATATATATATATATATATATATATTTTTTTTTTTTTTTCATACTATTTGCCATTTCCCGCGTTAGCGAGGTAGCGTTAAGAACAGAGAACTGGGCCTTACAGGGAATATCCTCACCTGACCCCCTTCTCTGTTCCTTCTTTTGGAAAATTAAAAAAAAAAAACAAGAGAGGGGAGGATTTCCAGCCACCCGCTCCCTCCCCTTTTAGTCGCCTTCTACGACACGCAGGGAATACGTGGGAAGTATGCTTTCTCCCCTATCCCCAGGGATAGTATATATATATATATATATATATATATATATATATATATATATATATATATATATATATGTATGTGTGTGTGTGTGTGTGTGTGTGTGTGTGCACGGATAAACTTTAAGGCTGGACGGGGTGTACTAGTGATGCCTTTGACCTAAAATGTAAGTTCAATTGAGTCCGTAAGGCGACCCTGCACGTAGCTTGAATCCTTTTGTGTTCACTATAATCTTCTTTACTATATCTCCTCTCCTTGATCCCTTTATCTTCACTATGCAAGGCCCATTATAATCTTCACTACAACCTCATCTTCATATGACCTTATCTTGACTAAGCTGATTTCAAGGAAGGCTTTAGATTTTTCCCGCTCACACAAACAACGTACTTACACGGGGCCCCACGAGTGTAAAACTCCCTCCTAATACAGTGCAAATACATGATTACACACACCTACACACCACCACCACCACTAACAATACACAGAGAAATAACCTTTTCGGTTGGCTTTGGATCCGCCCTTGAACGTAGCTTGGAGGATTTGGGGGATCAGGTCAATAAGGTTAAGTTCACTACAACCTCATATTCACTAACGTGAATCTTCACTACTAGCGTATTTTCACTTAATTATATCTTCACTATACCCTCTTCTTCACTACACCGTTATTTCTACCATACCATCATCATTGTACTCCCTGATGTTCACTAAAAGTAGTTCTTATCTTCACTACATAATCATTTTGAATAAACTTTACTCTTCAATAATCCTTATCTCTACTACATTCGGATCTTCACTACATTCGTATCTTCACTACAACCTATCTTGACAGTATCCTTATCATCACTATACTCTTCCTCACTACACTCTCATCTTAACATCATCCTTCTGTTTACCGAACTTAGTTCAAAGTCTGACTTGAACGTAGCTTTGGAAAGTTTGTGTTCCTCATTGTGTTACCTCCTTATTATCATTGTAAAGGCAATTGTCACCACTCCCTAACTAAACCCTCATCGTCACTACACTCTCATCATTATCATTACTTCTTGATGTTCAATATAAAATTTTAACATATATATTCATCTTCACCACAGAATAATTTTCATTGCCCCTTAATCTTCATTACTCATTGTTTCAGCTACATTCGTATCTCCCATTCATTCTTATATCTTATATTAATTACATCTTTACAATATCTTTATGTCTTCTCTGTTCCGTCTTTTGGAAAATTGAAAGTGAGAGTAAAGGATTTCCGGCCTTCTGCTCCCTCCTCTTTTAGTCGCCTTGTACGACACGCAGGGAATACGTGGCAAGTATACTTTCTTCCCTATCCCCAGGGATAACAGCATCTGGTGTTCCCAGACGGTCACCCATCCAAGTACTAACCAGACCCAACGTTGCTTAACTTCCCTGATCGGACGATATATATATATATATATATATATATATATATATATATATATATATATATATATATATATATATATATATATATATATATATATATATATATATATATATATATATATATATATATATATATATATATATATATATATATATATATATATATATATATATATATATATATATATATATATATCATATATATATATATATATATATATATATATATATATATATATATATATATATATATATATATAATCAGAAAACAATGAATTTCCCAAATAACAAAAATGGAGGCGCCGGGGTTTGAACCCGGGTCCTCTCGCATGCCAAGCGAGTGCTCTACCACTGAGCTACGCCCCCAAGAACATATTTTGTGACAGTATTATATGAAGCACTGAGATTACCACGGCAAAATAGTGTTTGACCGACCGTTGCCGACTAGCCGGCAAAATAACCACAGGGTAATTCTCCATGTTGCTGTCGTGTTTTCCTCTCAATTTTCCACGAAGAAATGAGTTTTACTTTTTTATTGTCGTTGCAATAGACTGGAACTAAGCAATAGACTGGAACTAAGCTGACCTGGTATGAGGTCAGAGCCCTCATTATCATCCCTGCTAACTACCGGAAGCAGATTAAGTCGTTCCACAACCGATGTCCGGCCCATGTTAACTCTGATGTGCCCAGCAGTTGGAGGAGGATCGCCAGAAGCTTCTGGAAGATTTCAAGGACGTCTTGGTGGACCTGACCCTTTCAGATAAGGTTGAAAACCCCAATTTATTGTGAAGATCTTCACTACAACGTTGGATGAACATACTGAATGTTGCACACATGTGATGCGGACAAAATGAAAAAAGAAAAAGACAAAAATTATGTCTGGTGTGGGTCTCGAACCCACGACCTTGAGTGTGTGAGACTCATGCTCTACCACTGAGCTAACCAGACAATAGAAAAATACGTCTGTTTCTTCAATTTGAATTAATGAAAATCTTTGCGAGGCAGCGTTAAGAAAAGAGAGATGTCTTTGACGAAATTTACTTGCTTGACTCCTTCTTCTGTTCCTCATTATCGAAAGTAAACATACTGAAGGATATATATATATATATATATATATATATATATATATATATATATATATATATATATATATATATATATATATATATATATATATATATCAAAAAGGATCACAATTTTGCACGTGATCAAGTATACTCTTATGAGTCCACGGGGAAAATAAACACGATAAGTTCCCAAGTGCACTTTCCTGTAAAACTCACATCATCAGGGGAGATACAAGAGAAAAATATAACAGTCAGTTGATATACAACGAAGAGACGGAGCAAGGATGCCATATGGTAAACATGTGATTGTCCAAGAAAGACAACAAGCGTATCATAAACTTATTATGTGGACAAGAAGGTGAATTGTTTACAAATTCTATCAACATTAAAGTTATCCAATTTGTATAGACAATCACTGATATTAAGATTATAATTCTTTGTGTATTGAAATTTCAATGATGGCCAATTGTGTATTATATTTATCATATTATAATGCAATTGTGTCAAATAATGGAGATAAAGAATGAAAGATAAACTATGGCCATGATTTCTACCAGCTCAAGTGCATTAGATATGGTGGACAATTCAGTTTAAGTGAAGATGCCCAATTGTACATTATATGTATCATATGGGACATTTCAGTTTGTAGTGAAGATGCCTTACTTTGTATTGTATATATCATATTCCAAACTAATGTTGGCAAGTAGTGAAAATATAGAATTAGAGATCATTAAACTCTATGGCCGTGATTTCTTCCAGCTCAAGAGCAGTAAATATGGTGGGCAATTCAGTTTACGGTGAAGATTCTGTATTGTATATATCATATTGTACTCTAGGTGTTTCAAGAAGTGAAGATACAGAAGCCCTCTTTCTCAATCCTTGCACCTATCTCTTGACCTCTTGCCTTCTTCTCTTATACATCTCCCAGTCATTTGCATCTTCCATTCATTCTTATATCTTATATTAGCTACATCTTTACAATATCTTTATGTCTTCTCTGTTCCGTCTTTTGTGAAATTGAAAATGAGAGTAAAGGATTTCTGGCCTTCTGCTCCCTACCCTTTTAGTCGCCTTGTACACCACGCAGGGAATACGTGGCAAGTATACTTTCTTCCCTATCCCCAGGGATAACAGCATCTGGTGTTCCCAGACGGTCACCCATCCAAGTACTAACCAGACCCAACGTTGCTTAACTTGACTGATCGGACGATATATATATATATATATATATATATATATATATATATATATATATATACATATACAAGACTGAAAACAATGAATTTCCGAAATAAGAAATGGAAGCGCCGGGGTTTGAACCCGGGACCTCTCGCATGCCAAGCGAGTGCTCTACCACTGAGCTACGCCCCCAAGAACATTTTTTTGGACTTAGTATTATATGAAGTACTGAGATTACCACGGCAAAATAGTGTTTGACCGACCGTTGCCGACTAGCCGGCAAAATAACCACAGGGTAAATCTCCATGTTGCTGTCGTGTTTTCCTCTCAATTTTCCACGAAGAAATGAGTTTTAATTTTTTATTGTCGTTGCAATAGACTGGAACTAAGCAATAGACTGGAACTAAGCAATAGACTGGAACTAAACAATAGACTGGAACTAAGCTGACCTGGTATGAGGTCAGAGCCCTCATTATCATCCCTGCTAACTACCGGAAGCAGATTAAGTCGTTCCACAACCGATGTCCGGCCCATGTTAACTCTGATGTGCCCAGCAGTTGGAGGAGGATCGCCAGAAGCTTCTGGAAGATTTCAAGGACGTCTTGGTGGACCTGACCCTTTCAGATAAGGTCGAAAACCCCAATTTATTGTGAAGATCTTCACTATAACGTTGGACGAACATACTGAATGTTGCACACATGTGATGCGGACAAAATGAAACAAGAAAAAGACCAAAATTATGTCTGGTGTGGGTCTCGAACCCACGACCTTAAGTGTGTAAGACTCACGCTCTACCACTGAGCTAACCAGACAATAGAAAATACGTCTGTTTCTTCAATTTGAATTAATGAAAATCTTTGCGAGGCAGCGTTTAGAAAAGAGAGATGTCTTTGACGAAATTTACTTGCTTGGCTTATTCTTCTGTTCCTCATTATCGAAAGTAAACGTACTGAAGGATATGTATATATATATATATATATATATATATATATATATATATATATATATATATATGTATATATATATATATATATATATATATATATATATATATATATATATATATATATATATATATATATATATATATATATATATATATTATCCCTGGGGATAGGGGAGAAAGAATATTTCCCACGTATTCCCTGCGTGTCGTAGAAGGCGAACTAAAAAGGAAGGGAGCGGGGGGCTGGAAATCCTCCCCTCTCGTTTTTTTTTTTTTTTAATATTCCAAAGGAAGAAACAGAGAAGGGGGCCGGGTGAGGATGTTTCCTCAGAGGCCCAGTCCTCTGTTCTTAACGCTACCTCGCTGACGCGGGAAATGGCGAATTGTATGAAAGAAAAAAGAATATATATACATATTTGATATATATTTATATATATATTTAATATATATATATATATATATATATATATATATATATATATATATATATATATAATATATATATATATATTTTATTATTTTCTTATTATACTTTGTCGCTGTCTCCCGCGTTTGCGAGGTAGCGCAAGGAAACAAACGAAAGAAATGGCCCAACCCCCCCCCCCATACACATGTATATACATACGTCCACACACACAAATATACATACCTGCACAGCTTTCCATGGTTTACCCCAGACGCTTCACATGCCTTGATTCAATCCACTGACAGCACGTCAACCCCGGTATACCACATCGCTCCAATTCACTCTATTTCTTGCCCTCCTTTCACTCTCCTGCATGTTCAGGCCCCGATCACACAAAATCTTTTTCACTCCATCTTTCCACCTCCAATTTGGTCTCCCTCTTCTCCTCGTTCCCTCCACCTCCGACACATATATCCTCTTGGTCAATCTTTCCTCACTCATTCTCTCCATGTGCCCAAACCACTTCAAAACACCCTCTTCTGCTCTCTCAACCACGCTCTTTTTATTTCCACACATCTCTCTTACCCTTACGTTACTCACTCGATCAAACCACTTCACACCACACATTGTCCTCAAACATCTCATTTCCAGCACATCCATCCTCCTGCACACAACTCTATCCATAGCCCACGCCTCGCAACCATACAACATTGTTGGAACCACTATTCCTTCAAACATACCCATTTTTGCTTTCCGAGATAATGTTCTCGACTTCCACACATTCTTCAAGGCCCCCAGAATTTTCGCCCCCTCCCCAACCCTATGATCCACTTCCGCTTCCATGGTTCCATCCGCTGCCAGATCCACTCCCAGATATCTAAAACACTTCACTTCCTCCAGTTTTTCTCCATTCAAACTCACCTCCCAATTGACTTGACCCTCAACCCTACTGTACCTAATAACCTTGCTCTTATTCACATTTACTCTTAACTTTCTTCTTCCACACACTTTACCAAACTCAGTCACCAGCTTCTGCAGTTTCTCACATGAATCAGCCACCAGCGCTGTATCATCAGCGAACAACAACTGACTCACTTCCCAAGCTCTCTCATCCCCAACAGACTTCATACTTGCCCCTCTTTCCAAAACTCTTGCATTTACCTCCCTAACAACCCCATCCATAAACAAATTAAACAACCATGGAGACATCACACACCCCTGCCGCAAACCTACATTCACTGAGAACCAATCACTTTCCTCTCTTCCTACACGTACACATGCCTTACATCCTCGATAAAAACTTTTCACTGCTTCTAACAACTTTCCTCCCACACCATATATTCTTAATACCTTCCACAGAGCATCTCTATCAACTCTATCATATGCCTTCCCCAGATCCATAAATGCTACATACAAATCCATTTGCTTTTCTAAGTATTTCTCACATACATTCTTCAAAGCAAACACCTGATCCACACATCCTCTACCACTTCTGAAACCACACTGCTCTTCCCCAATCTGATGCTCTGTACATGCCTTCACCCTCTCAATCAATACCCTCCCATATAATTTACCAGGAATACTCAACAAACTTATACCTCTGTAATTTGAGCACTCACTCTTATGCCCTTTGCCTTTGTACAATGGCACTATGCACGCATTCCGCCAATCCTCAGGCACCTCACCATGAGTCATACATACATTAAATAACCTTACCAACCAGTCAACAATACAGTCATCCCCTTTTTTAATAAATTCCACTGCAATACCATCCAAACCTGCTGCCTTGCCGGCTTTCATCTTCCGCAAAGCTTTTACTACCTCTTCTCTGTTTACCAAATCATTTTCCCTAACCCTCGCACTCTGCACACCACCTCGACCAAAACACCCTATATCTGCCACTCTATCATCAAACACATTCAACAAACCTTCAAAATACTCACTCCATCTCCTTCTCACATCACCACTACTTGTTATCACCTCCCCATTTGCGCCCTTCACTGAAGTTCCCATTTGCTCCCTTGTCTTACGCACTTTATTTACCTCCTTTCAGAACATGTTTTTATTCTCCCTAAAATTTAATGATACTCTCTCACCCCAACTCTCATTTGCCCTTTTTTTCACCTCTTGCACCTTTCTCTTGACCTCCTGTCTCTTTCTTTTATACATCTCCCACTCAATTGCATTTTTTCCCTGCAAAAATCGTCCAAATGCCTCTCTCTTCTCTTTCACTAATAATCTTACTTCTTCATCCCACCACTCACTACCCTTTCTAATCAACCCACCTCCCACTCTTCTCATGCCACAAGCATCTTTTGCGCAATCCATCACTGATTCCCTAAATACATCCCATTCCTCCCCCACTCCCCTTACTTCCATTGTTCTCACCTTTTTCCATTCTGTACTCAGTCTCTCCTGGTACTTCCTCACACAGGTCTCCTTCCCAAGCTCACTTACTCTCACCACCCTCTTCACCCCAACATTCACTCTTCTTTTCTGAAAACCCATACAAATCTTCACCTTAGCCTCCACAAGATAATGATCAGACATCCCTCCAGTTGCACCTCTCAGCACATTAACATCCAAAAGTCTCTCTTTCGCGCGCCTGTCAATTAATATATATATATATATATATATATATATATATATATATATATATATATATATATATATATATATATATATATATTGGAAAGGATCACGATTTTGCACGTGATCAAGTATACTCTTATGAGTCCACTAGGAAAATAAACACGATAAGTTCCCAAGTGCACTTTCGTGTAATACTCACATCATCAAGGGAGACACAAGAGAGAAATATAACACTCAATTGATATACAACGAAGAGACGTAGCTAGGGCGCCATATGGTAAACATGTGATTGTCCAAGACAGACAACAAGCGCATCATAAACTTATTATGTGGACAAGAAGGTGAATTGTTTACACATTTTATCAGCATTAAAGTTATCCAATTTGTATAGACCATCACTAATATTAAGATTATAATTCTTTGTGTATTCAGAAATAGATGATTCAATGATATTTCTCGTGGTACTTGAGTTAGAGTTAATAACTGAGATGGCATTATTAACTCTAATTCCAGTACCACGAGAAATATCATTGAATCTTCTATTATTAAATACACAACGAATTATAAACCTTAAGGAAACAACATGGTGGTCAAAAATAAGCTTTAGGAATGAAGTTTATGAATGGAATATCAGTGAGACGATCCAAATGACGAATGAATGAGAGCGTAGTCAACATACAATATAAAAGGACATATTATGAATGGCAACCAGGCAAGTAACGGCCCAACTGAATGGAAGGATTTAAAAGTTCGCGTTATATGACGAATTTTGATAGATTATCCAAATTTCCATTCCAGTTATGAAACTTAATGGTTGTGTTCAGTTCTAGAGACAAAGTTTAAAGGTTGTTTGTGTTTCAAAGATGAACCACAAAGGATATCGTTAAATTAACTGACATTAAAATTTGTCAATTAAGTGAATCATTTTGTACAATAGCTGTAATTTGACAGAGTTAAAAGTTCGCATTTTCATTACAATTCTAATTCAAAAGTTTGAGTTTCAATGATGGTTTGCACAAGCTTAACGTACATTTAAGTGTTGTGTTTATATAACGTATCTTAAAGGACTCTGGTAAAATAACGCAGCTGGAAGGTTTACGTTCAAATTATGGTGTTTAAATGTTTATTGATGAATGGTAGATTTAAATGGATAGATTTTAAGTTCGCGTTTTCATGAGCGACTTTAAACCTTGTGGTCAAATGTCACAGTTTAAATGTTGGTATGTATAATGTTGACCAGATGGCGGTAGTGTGTAGACACAGCCATACCAGGTCGTATTTATCATCATTAAAGTCAGTGAACAGTGACACATTTCCTTCAGCCTCCCGTGCATCATCACTGACTGTTTCAAACAGAATTGTTGTTTGTCTTTCAGTACTTAATAACTCTTCAGCTGTCTTGTGTTTAGCAGATTGGTTGATCTAGACGAGCGGTGGAGGGTATGTTCAGAAGCTGTTTCATGTTACATCATAGAAAACTGTTACCGCCCAACGTGGGGCTCGAACCCACGACCCCGAGATTAAGAGTCTCGTGCTCTACCGACTGAGCCAGCCGGGCTTACACACAATCTTGTTCGAGTGTATGTGTGTGTCTAAGTGAGGTTAATAACCACCATCATTAACCGCCTAACAACGCTGTATTATCAGCGATAACGTTCAATAACTGACCTGAGGTCACATGATAGATACATAAGGGGATCCGACCATGACCTTATCAACGTCCTGAGACCCCGGCTGATGTGTCAGGTTAGATAAGAGGCATAACATCCTCTCTGTCTGATGTTGTGAGAGTAAGACACTAATGGTTAGGAGGCAGCAAGTGTGTCTGGAGACACTCTCCTCTCTGTCTGATGTTGTGAGAGTAAGACACTAATGGTTAGGAGGCAGCAAGTGTGTCTGGAGACACTCTCCTCTCTGTCTGATGTTGTGAGAGTAAGACACTAATGGTTAGGAGGCAGCAAGTGTGTCTGGAGACACCCTCCTCTCTGTCTGATGTTGTGAGAGTAAGACACTAATGGTTAGGAGGCAGCAAGTGTGTCTGGAGACACTCTCCTCTCTGTCTGATGTTGTGAGAGTAAGACACTAATGGTTAGGAGGCAGCAAGTGTGTCTGGAGACACCCTCCTCTCTGTCTGATGTTGTGAGAGTAAGACACTAATGGTTAGGAGGCAGCAAGTGTGTCTGGAGACACCCTCCTCTCTGTCTGATGTTGTGAGAGTAAGACACTAATGGTTAGGAGGCAGCAAGTGTGTCTGGAGACACCCTCCTCTCTGTCTGATGTTGTGAGAGTAAGACACTAATGGTTAGGAGGCAGCAAGTGTGTCTGGAGACACTCTCCTCTCTGTCTGATGTTGTGAGAGTAAGACACTAATGGTTAGGAGGCAGCAAGTGTGTCTGGAGAAGGGTAGTAGGTGGTGGGGCCAAGCCTGATGTGTTGATCAAGTAAAATATGTATCATAACGGTTGGTTGGTTGGCTGGTTAGTGAGGATTTAGGCCCATCAACTGCCAGGGTCAATAGGCACGTGAACTGCTGCAAGTTACAACTATCATGTCAATAGTCTTTAACTCCTTTAGGTGTTGATGATAATTCTAATACCACATACACTATATATACCTGGCCCTAGACCCTTACATGGGTACATCATTGATTATATCACGGAACTGTTGACGTAGAAAAACACGAATTACATTTGATTTTATCTATAATATGGATATTTTGGTTCATATCAACTAATCTGTAGAATTCATTCAATGGTTTTTATCAAAAGCATAAATATCATAAGAATCAATATAGTTTATTAGTTATTGATAAAAGTAATACAAAATGAATCAGAGACTTATCATAACGACATTATAAATCCAGTTCTGTAAGTATTAAGTTCAAGAAATTAATAGCTGTATGATTTAACACCAGTAGGTTTCCCTCGTACCATAATGATTTAAGACCAGTAGGTTTCCCTCGTACCATAATGATTTAAGACCAGTAGGTTTCCCTCGTACCATAATGATTTAAGACCAGTAGGTTTCCCTCGTACCATAATGATTTAAGACCAGTAGGTTTCCCTCGTACCATAATGATTTAAGACCAGTAGGTTTCCCTCGTACCATAATGATTTAAGACCAGTAGGTTTCCCTCGTACCATAATGATTTAAGACCAGTAGGTTTCCCTCGTACCATAATGATTTAAGACCAGTAGGTTTCCCTCGTACCATAATGATTTAAGACCAGTAGGTTTCCCTCGTACCATAATGATTTAAGACCAGTTGGTTTCCCTCGTACCATAATGATTTAAGACCAGTAGGTTTCCCTCGTACCATAATGATTTAAGACCAGTAGGTTTCCCTCGTACCATAAAACCTTTTGCGAAGTAAATCTTGAAAGTGATTTAATATATCTGAAGGATAATGGCTATACCTATGATGACACCAACTGTTTATGTAGTACAGTAAAGGAACCCATTCCATTTTTACTCTCCGTATTAACGTTATTCATTTTTCCGTTCTTTGTCCTATAAGAAAACCTTCATATACAAACAACAAGAGTGACAAGCTTATACATCTACTTTCCATAATGGCTGGCAAAGAATCCCCGGAATCCCGCCCGTCTCTGTCTGCTGTCAACGAGGGCTCAGGCAGCAGCAGTGACGCCCCTCCCAACACCTTGGCCCATCTAAATGATTGATCTGATTTGTGCCGCTCTCACCGACTAGTTTATTGTGCTCACTATGAAGAAATAATGCTCATATTTCATTAATGTTACCAACATTATCGGTCATTCTATTAACCTTTCTTCTGTTGAGCACCATCTGCCCAGTACTTCTAATATACTAGTCCTTCTGTCTGACACTCAATTGTCTAACAACTGTGTTTTCAATAACCATTTAACATTTCTAACAATAATCATTTACATTGTCGTTACAAAGGAAGTCTGTGCTTCGTCCAAAATCAACAGGCCATTTGCACGTCTCATGAACCTAGAATGTCTAGACACTGACGTTATCTGGTTGAGAATCTGTCTCCCAACTAACAGTTCTGTTTTCACCTCCTGCTCTCCTGACTCTTCACACTGTATATCTTTCTTTGACTGTCTATATTTCCTCCACGAGGCAGCGACATTCTCTCGTCCTCAAGCGGAGGTTCTCTACTTGGAAGGTTTTAGCGCAAATCACAGAGAACAGTTGGAAGGTCCATACGCAGATATGTATATTTTTTTTTTTTTTTTCCAAAAGAAGGAACAGAGAATTGGGCCAGGTGAGGGTATTCCCTCAAAGGCCCAGTCCTCTGTTCTTAACGCTACCTCGCTAATGCGGGAAATGGCGAATAGTTTGAAAGAAAAATATATATATATATATATATATATATATATATATATATATATATATATATATATATATATAAGTTTATATATAAGTATATATATATATAAGTTTGTTGAGTATTCCTGGTAAATTATATGGGAGGGTATTGATTGAGAGGGTGAAGGCATGTACAGAGCATCAGATTGGGGAAGAGCAGTGTGGTTTCAGAAGTGGTAGAGGATGTGTGGATCAGGTGTTTGCTTTGAAGAATGTATGTGAGAAATACTTAGAAAAGCAAATGGATTTGTATGTAGCATTTATGGATCTGAAGAAGGCATATGATAGAGTTGATAGAGATGCTCTGTGGAAGGTATTAAGAATATATGGTGTGGGAGGCAAGTTGTTAGAAGCAGTGAAAAGTTTTTATCGAGGATGTAAGGCATGTGTACGTGTAGGAAGAGAGGAAAGTGATTGGTTCTCAGTGAATGTAGGTTTGCGGCAGGGGTGTGTGATGTCTCCATGGTTGTTTAATTTGTTTATGGATGGGGTTGTTAGGGAGGTAAATGCAAGAGTTTTGGAAAGAGGGGCAAGTATGAAGTCTGTTGGGGATGAGAGAGCTTGGGAAGTGAGTCAGTTGTTGTTCGCTGATGATACAGCGCTGGTGGCTGATTCATGTGAGAAACTGCAGAAGCTGGTGACGGAGTTTGGTAAAGTGT
>NC_092293.1:7203815-7273871 GCF_036320965.1 Panulirus ornatus
TGAGAGTTATTTAGTAAGATTGAGGTTATGTGGTTTAACAGAGGGGAAGATAGACTGGTCTGAGTGCATGTTTGAGTGATGAGAACATAGAAGTGGAGTGTTTTAGATACATGAGATGGATATGTGGGGATTCAAGTGATCCATCGGGTGTGTGAGGGGCCACAGGTCCAGGGTGCAATATGGACTATGTGTAAAGAAAATTCATTGTGTGTGAGGGTAAAGATTATTATGTTTGACGGTATTATAGTCCCGATAGTGTTGTTGTGTGGGTGCGAGTCTTGAGCCCTAAATGCAAAAGAATGGAGAAATGTGAGTGTGTTGGAGATGAAGATCTGAGGAACAAGGTGTGGCGTAAGAAGGGTTGATCATGTGAGGAATGACAATGTAAGAGAGAGGTGCGGTAGTCATCGTAAGTGATGTATGATTGACGAAGCTGAATGAGGTGTACTGAAACGGTTTAGGTATATGTAAAAAACTAATGAAAAGAAACTGATAAAGAGGACATATTTGTCAGAAGACGAGGGAACAGAATGACTGAAGAGCCTGAAAAAAGATGGAAGGATGAAAAAGGGTTTAAGTTATCTGGGTCAGGACATGCAAGAGGGTGAGAGGTGTGCAAGGTACAATTTGAGCGATGTGGAGTTCAGGGAACTACATGCTGTCAGTGGGCTGAACTAGGATATATGATAAGATCAGGGGTATGCTATATGTGGTACTACTATAAAAGGAAGAATATCTCTGCCTAAAATGACTGTATACACTTGATCGCCTGAGACATCATCCATTAACCATTACCTCAGCAGACACTTATATCATTTCAACTTCGCTCCAGTTTCGTAAAACTTGACTCATCGGAAAGACATTAGGCCACTTTAGATCTAGTAATGATGTCTTCTTCTTACGTTATCATGTTAATGGTCTGGTTATAGTGTGCTCTCTTACTGTGTCTGATCTGGGAGAGCCACCCATCTTTACTACAGCCATCATCCTCCTCCCCAACATTATATCGTAATACACATTCATGTCTGAGTTTCCTTGCATGATTACTCCAGACCGACAAGTCTTATAACTTACTGATTCTTTCCTGTGGTATTCTACGTGTCAACATATGTTAGTAGTTACAGAGTAACAACAAAGTCATAAATGCTATTTGTGTCTGTATCTCATGAATGTGTGCGGCAATATAATACCTCAAGGAGTATGAGAATATCACTAGAGCAAAAACTAACAGCCAGCGGGAGGTTGTGGGCATACAGAAATATCTCTGTAAATAGATATGTGAAGAGATAGATTCATGTGGCGTACTATGACAATCTTCTTTGAGCGTATTTCTAGATTCTCACACACCCATAATGTGGGTTGTCTAAGCATATCCTTACTTCTCCTGGGAAGAGTAACATAACACCATCACCAGGATGATCTAGATCATCAGTGTACAATATGTAATGTCACTTGAGACGCTGATCACTTCACAGGATCCCTTGCGTTAAGAATGGATCATTTCTATTATCATCGTCAGTAGTATTGTCATTATTATTATTATCATTCCTATTACTCGTAAGTTAACACACACACACACACACACACACACACACACACACACACACACACACACACACACACACAAACATACACACACACACACACACACACCTCCACACCCACACACACCCACACCCACACACACACACACACCCACACACACACACACACACACACACACACACACCCACACACACACACACACACACACACACACACACACACACACACAAAAGTCATATACATAGGAAGGAATGGTTTGGTAAAAGATGATAAAAAGCAAAAGAATTTAAAATTGTCGAGACGAAGATATAGACGGCACTCCAGCCAGCCAGCATTTGCAAGGTGCAAGAGAGCAAAGAACGAGTATATGAGGATAAAAACAAGGAATTAAGAATCTTTGAATCTACAACTTTTCCAAAAACTCATTAGGTTGTCAGATAACAACTAATTAGACTAAGAAATTCAGAATAAAGAAGACGATGTAAGGATACTCGAGGAACTGAGTAACAAATTCAAAAGATTTTCCCCATTAGAAAACATTGTGGCAACAACACCAGTGGGTTGGAATTAGGAGATTTTAGAAAACATTGAGATATCTAGAAAAGATTAACAGAATTCTAGGTGTTCACACGTATGAGATTCATGGACCTGATGAAGTCTTACCACAGTGCTGAAGATGTATGCATATATTCCAGATAAACCTCTGTCACAGTGCTGAAGATGTATGCACATATTCCAGATCAACCTCTGTCACAGTGCTGAAGATGTATGCATATATTCCAGATAAACCTCTGGAAAAGCTGCTCAAATGTCGCTGTATAGAGACAAAATACCAAAAGAGTGGAAAAGGACATTATTCCAGTCTATGATTAACGAAACCCGAAAGAGGCAATGAACTACAAGCTGGTCTCAAATGGGAAGTTTGGTTTGTAAGGTTTAGAAAAGATAATTACAAAGCAAATGAATGACTTTCTAAAGAGGAAAAATTACTCATGTGATGAACAATGTACACAAGGTAAGGCTGAGTGGATGTTTGTATCTTGACTGCCAGAACGTTTGACACTGTGTCACATGGGAGGCTGATTACGAGACTGGATCACCAGGCAGGAGTATGGGGAAACTCATTCAGTGGACAGAAGATTATCTTAGTGAAAGTGAACACAGAACGCATGACAGAGGACCTCTCTCATAATGGGTTGAGGTCACCAACCGAGTGCCGCAGGGTTTTGTTTTGGAACCATTACTCTTCTTGATCTATGGTAATGACTTGCCAGAGGATATAGACTCTTATTTGAATATGTTTGCAGCAGATACAAAGGACATTCGTGAAATGAAAAGCACGGATGATTGCATCAACTTACAAAAAGAACTCGACAGACTCCAAAGTTTGTCTGATATCTGATTGATGAAGTTTAAAAACTCGAGTAAATATAAACCAGTGAGAATGGATCGTAGCGAGGGAAGGCCTCGATGTGGTTATCATCGAACAGGAAAAAAGCTACAGTAAACTAGTTGACATTGTCCCTGACCTGTCGCAAATGTCCTACCTAAGGGGAGTAGTTAAGGACACAAACTGTCTGCTGGTAAGTACTAGAATTCCACTGAAGTTCAGGGATAAGACAGTTTTGAAAACCTGTTCACATCAGACAGAAAACCGAAACAAAAATAATCTTCTCAATTTCGGTCACAACACCTAGAGAAGAAGAGAGGAAATGGAGATGGTTCAGAGGATAGCAAGAAAAAATTACTAGAGTTATATACGTTACAGGGAAAGGCTGGAGGCACTAGAATTGATTTTTCTCTTTAAAAGTTCATATCTCTTGGACATCTGTTATTCTACCCTTGAGCAATGGACTACAGTCCCTTTAAAGAACTAACTACCAATGTCTAATGAGTCTGATGAATGTGTTTCCCTGAACAGTGTATGTACTTCATTAGTAGTTGTGAATGTCATTGAACACAAAGCCACTGAACTGCACCCCAGTGCCACGACTAGAGAAAAAATGACAGCAGCCTTAGGCTCTATGTTTGGTTGTGGGATGAGCCCATGCAAGGGTAGATCGGGGGAGATCAACCGGTGGTTGAATTTGACGGCTGACTTGTTCCATATTTGACTAGAATTACTGAATTAGTGGATTATAAAACTTTGAAACAATATACATGCATACTGAAGAACACATCAGCAGTACAACTCTACTTTGAAACAATCAATCTAGATATGCCAAGTAGGTTTCCAAGCCTGGGTAGCGCATTAGGCAACGCGTGAGTCTCATAATCTCAAGGTCGTGAGTTCGATCCTCACTTGGGGTAGTTTTCGGACTTTCATGTCTGGTGAACAAGATGCAAGTATTGTGGTAGATATATTATTGGAAGCATTGTGTCTTACCTAATAGTGTAGAATCATTATCAAGTTGTCTTGTTCTTATGTAACTGATCACTCCAACTGCAGAAAAGGAACCCAGATTTCCAGTGCCAGATTAACACATGGGCCACCTCGGCCCGGGTCTTGGACTCCGGCCTTACAGGGGCCCCGCTGGTCATCCAGGTAAAAAAGATGCAGCTCGGAAAACTGGTGGAACAGAGGCTGGTATGCAATATACAATATGGTGGCAAAATTTGACGTAACACATATTTCATACAGTCCTTGGAGACCGCAAATATCACCTGGTCCTGGGCCTCACTAAACATTAATCCGGCTCTGCAGGTCCCTGACTGGAAGCCAAATATCTTAACCGTGAAACTGTATTGATTCCTTCACTTACTCCTCGTTCACTTACTGACCCACTCACTCATTCAGTTTCTCTCTTTTGGTCCCTCGTGACAGGGTGTCTCGGACTCACTCACCAAGAGTAATCAGGAGTCACTACAACACAAGCTTTTATTGTAAAAATCTATGTTTCGTTTAGTTGATAATAACGTACTTGATAACTATTGTATTCATTTACTTAGACATCTCTCTCTCTCTCTCTCTCTCTCTCTCTCTCTCTCTCTCTCTCTAAGAAGAAAATCCTTCCCATGCCGGGAATCGAACCCGGGCCTCCTGGGTGAAAGCCAGGTATCCTAGCCACTAGACCACACGGGACTGGAAGGGTCATGTGTGTGCCTATGTGAACATCGTTCACCCACTCATTATTTCATCCATTCTCTCTGTTCTCTGGAGCGTATGGTTATTCACCCAAGGTTCTGTATTGATAATCAGCTGGCAGACGTTACCTACCGAATCTATTACTCATACACACACACACACACACACACACACACACACACACACACACACACACACACACAAACATATCAACCATTTCATTTCAAACACAACCATCCTCTTCCGTACGTTTTCATCTATAGTTCTTCGCATTTAGAACAGTGTAATAGTTAGCATTACTAATCATGAGTCAGCAGGGGCCAGCCCGGGGTAGGACATGCATGGGTTTGAATCCTCGGTGTGGCAGTCAGTTGACCCAACTCAAGTGTCCATCCTTCCCTCGGGACTGGTCAATAATTGGGTACCTGGCTTATGGTGTGAATCTGCCTCTGTATGTGTGTGTGTGTGTGTGTGTGTGTTTGTGTATGTGTGTGTGTGTGTCTGTGTGTCTGTGAGTGTGTGTGTGTGTGTACATGCACAAACAGGAACAAAGACTCAGTACATATGTACTATTCACATGAAACAGATGGAAACAATCACCACTGGCCGTATGAGACACGAACCTAGACCATCGAAATGATACACCAGTGAGCTACTCCGCTAGTCCACTACGGGACAAAAGCATTCCATAGACCAGCCTATGGTCCAGTGAGATCCCCCGTTACCTCACCTCACGTTAACTCTCACTGGATCATAGGCTGGTCAGAGGTGGACAGCTCCCGTGGTGGCCGAGCGGTTTAGCTCACAACACTGTCATTTCGATGGCCAAGGTTCCAGTCCCGTGCGTTCAGTGGTGACGGTTTACATATACATATATTCATAAAAAAAGAGCTCAAAGCATACACCTGGTGCACATACTTGGTCGTACTAAACCACACTAGGTGTGAGGCGGCTGCTCTGTCTAAGGCCAGAACTTGGGCCCCGGAATATCGTTGTTCCAGCACTAAACACATTATGCAGGATGGTTGTGTGTTGATGTATAGGCGTTTGTTTGTCTGTTTATCTTACCTAGATATGCCTGCCTGACTGTTCACTTCGATTACCATTAATTACACGGGTCAAATGACATGACAATGCATCCATCAAGGGTATCAGTCTCCCAGGTTTCCTTTACTAATTCATCGTATTTCTGAAGCTTAAAGTTCAATATATGAGAAGCTAATGACCTTCATCATCTCTAGTAGAGATAACACTGTGCTACTACCAGTCATCTATGCCAACAGGTCTCATATCCTTCAGTTGTAAAGGACAGTCATCAATTATGTCTTGAGGACTCACAAAACCTTATGTGGTTGTACACAGTATAATTGGTTGCATCATTCTTGTATCATAAGGAATTATCATGAGTGATAGATCATAAGATCAGGATGAAATGAATATAGATTCTTAATGGTGCGTAAGTGTGTATCACCAACATCATTACCATCGCAGTTGACATGGTCTTTATCATAAAGATACGATATATATGTTTTGCTTTGTCTCTGTCTCCCACGTTTGCGAGGTAGCGCAAGGAAACAGACTAAAGAATGGCCCAACCCACCCACATACACATGCATATACATACACGTCCACACATGCAAATATACCTGCCTATACAGCTCAATGTATACATATTTATACACACAGACATATACATATATACACATGTACATATTTCATACTGTCTGCCTTTATTCATTGCCATCGCCACCCTGCCACACATGAAATAACAACCCCCTCCCCCCTCATGTGCGCGAGGTACCGCTAGGAAGACAACATACCGCGTGGTAGCGGTAGGAAAAGACAACAAAAGCCACATTGGTTCACAATCAGTCTCTAGCTGTCATGTATAATGCACCGAAACCAAAGCTCCATTTCCTTATCGAAGCCCCACAGAACTTACCATGGTTTACCCCAGACGCTTTACATGCCCTGGTTCAATCCATTGACAGCACGTCGACCCAGGTATACCACATCGTTCCAATTCACTCTATTCCTTGCACGCCTTTCACCCTCCTGCATGTTCAGGCCCCGATCACTCACAATTTTTTTCACCCCATCTTTCCACCTCCTATTTGGATTCCCACTTCTCCTCGTTCCTTCCAATACTAACACATATATCCTTGTGGTCAATCTTTCCTCCCTCATTCTCTTCACGTGACCAAACCATTTCAAAACACCCTCTTCTGCTCTCTCAACGACACTCCTTTCATTACTACACATCTCTCTTACCCTTATATTACTTACTCGATCAAACCATCTCACACCACATATCGTCCTCTAACATCTCATTTCCAGCCCATCCACCCTCCTCCGCACAATTCTATCCATAGCCCACGCCTCGCAATCATGTAACATTGGAACCCATATTCCTTCAAACAAACGCATTTTTGCTTTCCGAGATAATGTTCTCGAGTTCCACACATTCTTCAACGCTTCCAGAACTTTTGCCCCCTCCCCTACCCTATGATTCACTTCCGCTTCCATGGTTCCATCCGCTGCCAGATCCACTCCCAGATATCTAAAACACCTCACTTCCTCCAGTTTTTCTCCATTCAAACTTACCTACCAATTTACTTGTCCCTCAACCCTACTGTACCTAATAACCATGCTCTTATTCATGTTTCTTCTCAGCTTTCTTCATTCACACACTTTACCAAACTCAGTTACCAGCGTCTGCAGTTTCTCACACGAATCAGCCACCAGCGCTGTATCATCAGCGAACAACAATTGAATCACTTCCCAAGCTCTCTCATCCACAACAGACTGCATACTTGCCCCTCTTTCCAGAACTCTTGCATTCACCTCCCTAACAACCCCATCCATAAACAAATTAAACAACCATGGAGACATCACACACCCCTGCCGCAAACCTACGTTCACTGAAAACCAATCACTTTCCTCTCTTCCTACACGTACACATGCCTTACATCCTCGATGGAAACTTTTCACTGCTCCTAACAACTTGCCTCCGACACCACATATTCTTAATACCTTCCACAGAGCATCTCTATCAACTCTCCCATATGCCTTCTCTAGATCCATAAATGCTACATACAAATCCATTTGCTTTTCTAAGTATTTCTCACATACATTCACACACACACACACACACACACACACACACACACACACATATATATATATATATATATATATATATATATATATATATATATATATATATATATATATATTTTTTTTTTTTTTTCATATAAGCGAGGTAGCGTTAAGAACAGAGGACTGGGCCTTTGAGGGAATATCCTCATATGGCCCCCTTCTCTGTTCCTTCTTTTGGAAAATTTAAAAAAAAAAAAATGAGAGGGGAGGATTTCCAGCCCCCCGCTCCATATATATATATATATATATATATATATATATATATATTTATTTATTTATTTATTTATTTTTTACTTTGCCGCTGTCTCCCGCGTTAGCGAGGTAGCGCAAGGAAACAGACGAAAGAATGGCCCAACCTACCCACATACACATGTATATACATACACGTCCATACACGCAAATATGCATACCTATATATCTCAATGTACACATATATGTACACACAGAGACATATACATATATACACATGTACATAATTCATACTATCTGCTTTTATTCATTCCCATCGCCACCTCGCCACACATGGAATAACAAACCCCTCCCCCCTCATATGTGCGAGGTAGCACTAGGAAAAGACAACAAAGGCCTCATTCGTTCATACTCAGTCTCTATCTGTCATGTGATAATGCACTGAAACCACAGCTCCCTTTCCACATCCAGGCCCCACAGAACTTTCCATGGTTTACCCTAGACGCTTCACATGCCCTAGTTCAATCCATTGACAGCATGTCGACCCCGGTATACCACATCGTTCCAATTCACTCTATTCCTTGCACGCCTTTCACCCTCCTGCATGTTCCACACTCTTTTTTATTTTCACACATCTCTCCTACCCTTACATTACTTACTCGATCAAACCACCTCACACCACATATTGTCCTCAAACATCTCATTTCCAGCACATCCACCCTCCTGCGCACAACTCTATCCATAGCCCACGCCTGGCAGCCATACACCATTGTTGGAACCACTATTCCTTCAAACATATCCATTTTTGCTTTGCGACTTCCAAACATTCTTCAGGGCTCACAGAACTTTCGCCCCCTCCCCCACCCTATGATTCACTTCCGCTTCCATGGTTCCATCCGCTGCCAGATCCACTCCCACATATCTAAAAGACTTTACTTCCTCCAGTTTTCCTCCATTCAAACTTACCTCCAAGTTGACTTGACCCTCAACCCTACTGTACCTAATAACCTTGCTCTTATTCCTATTTACTCTTAACTTTCTTCTTTCACACACTTTACTAAACTCGGTCACCAGCTTCTGCAGTTTCTTACATGAATCAGCTACCAGCGCTGTATCATCAGCGAACAACAACTGACTCACTTCCCAAGCTCTCTCATCCACAACAGACTGCATACTTGCCCCTCTTTCCAAAACTCTGGCATTTACCTGTCTAACAGCCCCATCCATAAACAAATTAAACGACCATGGAGACATCACACACCCCTGCCGCAAACCTACATTCACTGAGAACCAATCACTTTCCTCTCTTCCTACACGTACACAAGCCTTACATCCTCGATAAAAACTTTCCACTGCTTCCAACAACTTGCCTCCCACACCATATATTCTTAATACCTTCCACAGAGCATCTCTGTCAACTCTATCATATGCCTTCTCTAGATCCATAAATGCTACATACAAATCCATCTGCTTTTCTAAGTATTTCTCTCATACATTCTTCAAAGCAAACACCTGATCCACACATCCTCTACCACTTCTGAAACCACACTGCTCTTCCCCAATCTGATGCTCTGTACATGCCTTCACCCTCTCAATCAATACCCTCCCATATAATTTACCAGGAATACTCAACAAACTTATACCTCTGTAACTTGAGTATTCACTCTTAACCCCTTTGCCTTTGTACAATGGCACTATGCAAGCATTCCGCCAATCCTCAGGCACCTCACCATGAATCATACATACATTGAATAACCTTAGCAACCAGTCAACAATACAGTCACCCCCTTTTTTTAATAAATTCCACTTCAATACCATCCAAACCTGCTGCCTTACCGACTTTCATCTTCCGCAAAGCTTTTACTACCTCTTCTCTGTTTACCAAATCATTTTCCCTAACCCTCTCACTTTGCACACCGCCTCGACCAAAACACCCTATATCTGACACTCTATCATCAAACACATTCAACAAACCTTCAAAATACTCACTCCATCTCCTTCTTACATCACCACTGCTTGTTATTACCTCCCCATTAGCTCCCTTCACTGAAGCTCCCATTTGCTCCCTTGTCTTACAAACATTATTTACCTCCTTCCAAAACGTCTTTTTATTCTCCCTGAAATTTAATGATACTCTCTCAACCCAACTCTCATTTGCCCTTTTTTCACCTCTTGCACCTTTCTCTTGACCTCTTGCCTCTTTCTTTTATACATCTCCCACTCATTTGCATTTTTTTCCCTGAAAAATCGTCCAAATGCCTCTCTCTTCTCTTTCACTAATAATCTTACTTCTTCATCCCACCTCTCACTAACCTTTCTAATCAACCCATCTCCCACGCTTCTCATACAACAAGCATCTTTTGCGCAAGCCATCACTGCTTCCCTAAATACATCCCATTCCTCCCCCATTCCCCTTACCTCCTTTGTTCTCACCTTTTTCCATTCTGTACTCAGTCCCTCCTGGTACTTCCTCATACAAGTCTCCTTACCAAGCTCACATACTCTCACCACTCTCTTAACCCCAACATTCTCTCTTCTTTTCTGAAAACCCTACAAATCTTCACCTACGCCTCCACAAGATAATGATCAGACATCCCTCCAGTTGCACCTCTCAGCACATTAACATTCAAAAGTCTCTCTTTCTCGCGCCTATCAATTAACACGTAATCCAATAACGCCCTCTGGCCATCTCTCCTACTTACATACGTATACTTATGTATATCTCGCTTTTTAAACCAGGTATTCCCAATCACCAGTCCGTTTCCAGCACATAAATCTACAAGCTCTTCACCATTTCCATTTACAACACTGAACACCCCATGTATACCAATTATTCCCTCAACTGCCACATTACTCACCTTTGCATTCAAATCACCCATCACTATAACCCGGTCTTGTGCATCAAAGCCACTAACACACTCATTCAGCTGCTCCCAAAACACTTGCCTCTCATAATCTTTCTTCTCATTTCCAGGTGCATCTGCACCAATAATCACCCATCTCTCTCCATCAACTTTCAGTTTTATCCATATCAATCTAGAATTTACTTTCTTACACTCTATCACATACTCCCACAACTCCTGTTTCAGGAGTAGTGCTACTCCTTCCCTTGCTCTTGTCCTCTCACTAACCCCTGACTTTATTCCCAAGACATTCCCAAACTACTCTTCCCCTTTACCCTTGAGCTTCTTTTCACTCAGAGGCAAAACATCCAGGTTCCTTTCCTTAAACATACTACCTATCTCTCCTTTTTTCTCATCTTGGTTACATTCACACACATTTAGACACCCCAATCTGAGCCTTCGAGGAGGATGAGCGCTTCCCGCGTGACTCCTTCTTCTGTTTCCCCTTTTAGAAAGTTAAATGCTAGGAGGGGAGGGTTTCTGGCCCCCGCTCCCGTCCCCTTTAGTCGCCTTCTACCACACGTGAGGAATGCGTGGGAAGTATTCTTTCTCCCCTATCCCCAGGGATATATATATATATATATATATATATATATATATATATATATATATATATATATATATATATATATATATATATATATATATATATATATATATATATATATATATATATATATATATATATATAAATATATATGTATATATATATAGATATGGAACCACTATTCCTTCAAACATACCCATTTTTGCTTTCCGAGATAATGTTCTCGACTTCCACACATTCTTCAAGGCTCCCAGAATTTTCGCCCCCTCCCCCACCCTATGTTTGAAGGAATAGTGGTTCCAACAATGTTGTATGGTTGCGAGGCGTGGGCTATGGATAGAGTTGTGCGCAGGAGGATGGATGTGCTGGAAATGAGATGTTTGAGGACAATGTGTGGTGTGAGGTGGTTTGATCGAGTAAGTAACGTAAGGGTAAGAGAGATGTGTGGAAATAAAAAGAGCGTGGTTGAGAGAGCAGAAGAGGGTGTTTTGAAATGGCTTGGGCACATGGAGAGAATGAGTGAGGAAAGATTGACCAAGAGGATATATGTGTCGGAGGTGGAGGGAACGAGGAGAAGAGGGAGACCAAATTGGAGGTGGAAAGATGGAGTGAAAAAGATTTTGTGTGGTCGGGGCCTGAACATGCAGGAGGGTGAAAGGAGGGCAAGGAATAGAGTGAATTGGAGCGATGTGGTATACCGGGGTTGACGTGCTGTCAGTGGATTGAATCAGGGCATGTGAAGCGTCTGGGGTAAACCATGGAAAGCTGTGTAGGTATGTATAGTTGCGTGTGTGGATGTATGTATATACATGTGTATGGGGGTGGGTTGGGCCATTTATTTCGTCTGTTTCCTTGCGCTACCTCGCAAACGCGGGAGACAGCGGCAAAAAAAAAAAAAAAAAAAATATATATATATATATATATATATATATATAGATAGATAGATAGATAGATAGATAGATAGATAGATAGATATAGATACATAGATATATGAGAGAGAGAGAGAGAGAGAGAGAGAGAGAGAGAGAGAGAGAGAGAGAGAGAGAGAGAGAGAGAGAGAGAGAGAGAGAGAAGAGGTGGGGAGAGATACTAATATATGAAGATTCTAATTGAATTACTATTCAAACTTACCTTATTATTGAAACAGTTTGAAGGAATTTCACGGTGGATTTTCTTCTTTGTCTATTTTCGTAATTCTTAGTAATTTTAGTAATGCAACAATACTAAAGCTTCTGTACACTGACTCCACACACAAATATATTATCAAGACTAAGAAATCTTACCACAAGGATCGAAGAGGGAGTTCCATATCTATGGAAGGCTAATTTGTACTATAATATCTTTATGTCAGGGGGTGTGGTTTCACCTTAACTATTACGAACAATTAAAGTTACGTGATATCACAACCATCTTATACGCTCATATGTATCCTAGCACCACTTAAGCTCACTTTGGGGGGGGTGGGGTAAGAAACCATGATATTGTATTGACAAACGAGACGGGAGAAAAGCAATTTTCTACAGAGCTGTGTGTGTGGGAGGAGAATGACAACTTCTGGAGAAGACGGGAGAGGCGAGTGTGGGAGTGAGGGAAGCTCAGGAGTGGCCAGGTAAGAGGAGCTCTACGGCCACACTGCTCCACTAGACGACATGGTTAGTAAGATGTCATAATGGAGGTTCATCTTCAGATTTTGTTTCTGGTGGTTCCAGATTCTTATTATAGGTGAATGATTATTGTCGTATGTACGATTATCTTATATCTCATGAGTAACTACCTCTCTCCCCTCAGGTCCTGGCGCGGCAGGGTTAAAGTTCTTCCTATCAGTGAATGATCAGCGTCGAGTAACTGTGTTACTTCTCTTGAGTAACAACACAAACATTTTGTCCTTTGATCAGACAAATGAGTTTTATCTTTAACTCTGTTATCTCTCAAGTTCTCACTGAACTCTGTAATAAAACCTATATTTCTTAATCAAGTTCTAATGATCTTTATTTCGAAATCATTATGGTTTTCTCTGGTCTTGGTAGGCATATGCTGAAGGACCATTACAGTCGTGGCATTAGACCCTCGTATACCACTGAGAACATCATGTTCAGACCAAACAGTTTTCTTGGGTCCCGGGACAGTGAACCCTTGCTAACCCATAGATCCAGGTGCTTGTAGTCTGAGCCTGAGTAATTTATCACAATCATCTGCTGATGGAATTTCTTGCGCAGAGTCACACTGGCTTTGTAAGATATTATGGTTAGTTTAACTGAGAGCAAAAGTTTAGATAGAAAACACAGACAGAGATCGTTGTATATAAGCAAGTATTTCTCTATTATTCTCAATGGTTGTCGAACCCCTTGCGTGAGGGGATAGTGAGGCCCACCTTCGGTGAGTAGTTTCCTCTGGGTTGGAGATTCGTGGAGGAATGAGTTGGGCCTTAAAATGGTCTCGCACCCGTAACCGCAAGACCCTGCACCCTTGGCTCACCCGAGGAGGCGAAACGATTTTTGGCTAAATAGATAGGTAAATAGATAGATATATAGATAGATAGATAGATAAAACTGTAGACATATAGATAAATGGATAGATAGATAAACACTGTCGTATGTAAACACTACGTCCATTGTAATAAGATTACTACACTTCATTGACTTATCCATTCAGTTGTTGGATCACTAACAAAATCATTATATCTTTTTACTATTTGTTGATTAAGATTCTTGATGTGAACGGTTGATACAATGAATTATTTATGGACCTCACCGCTACCCGTGTTACCTTCAGCAATGTTCTCCACTAAGTTAAGGTCACCTAGACCCAGAGTAAACACAGAAGTAACCGTATTCTAACTCACACAATGATGTTGTCATAGTGTGACTGGCTAGTAGCTGACATATAACCTGTTTGCCTGTTGCCACTCCTTCCAAGGTTATTTGATTATTTCCAGCTCTATCAAAGGTATATCCAACATTAGGGGTTGAATCGTATGAAGAGACTTATGGCTACCATACAGAGTTGCCTCTATATTGTGAATGTACAACACACTGTATCTGGCATTAGTAACATGAAACATCTGAGGTATCATGGTATTTGACGTAGATCCTTAACTTTGTATTACTCTTTTATTCATGAAGTAAGATATCATACTTTTTAGTGTAGCTACACAACGCTGGATTCAAGATAGTCATGTCTATAATGTGTCCAGCACTTCACTATACTCTCCTTCAGTATAGGGAACAGGATCATATGTAATGAGGATTATATTTGATAAGGGAGCTAATGATAGACCAGTGTATCAGTCTCACATCCGATTCAGAGTGTAGTAATTGATTATTTTGACGCTGCCGGAGAATCGGTTGTAATTATCCGAACACACTGATAAGATAATAGATATCTTTCTATTATGAAACATCTTGACCTGCATATTACTTTAAAGAAAAAGAAACTGGTTTTGTGCGATAGGAGAAGGTTGGGTGGCAGGGGGAGGAGCAGCAGCAGCAACTGTTGCGTAGAGGTGAGGGTTTGTTGAAGGAGATGAGTTGGATTTTTGTGCCTGACGCACTGCACGGAGTTACTCCTTCTTACGTGGGCACAGCCCAGATACAGCAACGTGATTACCTTTACAGTTGACACACTTCGCTGCCTGAGCCTTGCACTCACGAAAACCATGACCAGTTTCCGCGCATTGACTACAGGTTTGGTGGGGTTCTTTACAGTTCTTTGTTTCATGTCCGAGTTGCAAACATTTGTAGCATTGTTGAACGTCGATATTTTCATCTTTTTTCAGGGATTTTGCGGGCATAGAGATCATGGGGAACAGGATTCCTCGAGAGCGCAGACGATCGGCCTCGGTCGGGTTTGAACATTGAATTTTTATTGATCTAGAGTTGTTAGGTTTATATACGCTGATGACGTTGACGTCATTTTTTTCACCATTGATGGCTTCAACAATTTCCGTGGGGCTGAGGGACAAGATAGATGCATGGACAGTATAGGCAATAATGGTACATCTAGCTTGAAGGGGCAGCGGTCTTGAACGATTTGGTAGTTATTTTTTGCTAGTTCATCGAGGAGAGGCTTAGATTGGATTCTATCTAAATCACTATCTTTGCCCTAGCAAATCTTAAACTGGTATTTGTTCGAAGGAATTGAATGACCCTAGTAGGACGGATCTCAGCGGTCTTAAAGACGATGGACAGGAGTTCGAACGTGGAAGGAGGGGGACAATCAGTTTTGAGGGATTTTAGACGTATGTCGGGCGGCATGTTGGTGGCATCAGTGTCCTAGTGCGAGAAAACGTGAGTGAGGGAGGCTCGACGGTCCAAGGTAGGGGAGAGGTAAGAGATAGTGTGAGGGTCTCCACCCCGTCAGGTGAGAACAGGTCCACTCCAGCCTCCACTCCTCAGGAAAATGAGTTTTCCAGATTGGGGTGGGGAAGCTGGGGTATAGATTGCTCAAGCCAAACGGTTGAGAGATGGAGGATGGACGATAGAATATAAGAAAATAAAAAAGGGACGTGAAGATGGACTGGAGGCAACGCGGGGGTGTGGGGAGCAGCGAGGGTGGTGAGGGAACAGCCTGCCGGCGTCGTCACCGTAACGGTCTCCCGCGGGAAGGACCAACGCGGGAGGCAACGTTACAATCCACTTCTTTCTTCGGTCTTCTCTCTTCTGTCTTCTTTCTTTCCTCTTCTGTCTTCTCTCTTCTTTCTTCTCTCTTCGTGGGATCTTGTGGTTAATCCTCCATCAACCACGTGGCCGAAACAGGAGCAGCAAGAACCTTCTCGAATGGCAAGAAAAGAAGGGAATCCGATGATAGAAAGGTCCCTTCCAAGGAAGAGCGGAAAAAGAATGGGGGGAAAGAGCAAGAAATTGTTAGAGGATGTGAATTTTAGAGGGAGGAAAAGAGCCAAGTCTTAACCCAGCTTGCACAGGAATAATAGGATGAGCAGGTCAAAGATGATGAGTGGAGGGCAAGTTTTTTTTTTTTCTTTTTAATATAGGAGGAGATGGATCGTATCTCTGGCTGATGGACACTGATTTTACCAAGGCGTTCCCCGCACGGACTTAGCAGCAAGATCTATAGTGATTTTTAGTTTTTAATATATGGTCACTGGATGTTGTTCAGGTTGGATATTGAACATGTTACCTGGGTGATCTATTCCCAGGAGACTGTTGAAGTAATCAGTCCGGTGAGTATGATGTATTTGAAATCGCTCTACTTGTCTTTCAAACAATTTCCTCCAATATATGCTTAATGGAGGCAGTCGTGCTCTCTCGCGAAGTTCTGTGTTCCTGATGAACTCGTGCCATTTGATGTTAATAAGCCAACGCAGAGCTTTGTTCTGAATGATTTGGAGTGCACGGATGTTGGATATGGCTCCGAGTTCGAGAGCTAAAGAGGCGTATGTGATAAGAGGTCGTATTAATGCTTTTCGAGGTGCAATTTGGTTTTGAATTGCGCCTCTCTGAATCCATACATTTTTGCGAGCTCCGCTCTCGCAATAGCCGCTCTAGACTGAATATGTCGGCTCATTCTCAGGTATACATCATAGTTTAGGCCCAGGACAGTGTTGGTATTTGAGATGGGAATGGGTAAATGTCGGTGTATACGGGAGTGTAGGTAGACATTAGTTATGTTGTATCTCTGACGTACATTAAAGTAGGATATGATGGATTTGGCAGGATTTGTTTTAATCCACCATTCTAACTCCCAGAGCGAAACGTGGTCAATTTCCTGTTGGGTTCTATTGTTTAAGTGTGTGAGGGTTCTGGCTCTAATTAGCTGTGTGACATCATCTTCATATTGGAGAGTGATGGAGTCCAGGTGTATAGGATTGGGAAGATCATTTGAGTAGAGTGTGTAAAGAGTGGGGGCCAGCACGGAGCCTAGGGGTACACCGGCATTAAGGAAGAAGCAGTTTGAGTAAATATTTCTGTATTTGATTCGGGTTTTTCTGTTGCTAAGATAGTTAGAAAGAAGTTCAATGGTGGGTCGTGGGAGTTGGAATTGGGTGCTTAGTTTATACCTCAATCCATCGTGCCACACGGAGTCAAAGGCTTTTTCAACATCTTTTGTGATGAGTGCGGACATTTTGTGTGTCCGTGTGTTGTTTCTTATGTAGTTCGTAATGATGTTAAGTTCATCTTGTGTGGAGCGATGTTGGTGAAAGCCAAACTGTTTGTGTGAGAGTAGGTTGTTGTTTGTAAGATGTTGTCTAAGTCTGTTGTTTATGATTCTTTCAAATGTCTTCCCAATGGACTCAAGTAGGCTGATGGGTCTGTAGTTCATTGGGTCTCTGTTGGATTTGTTGGGTTTAGGTATCATTGTGATTGTGGCAGTTTTGAAGACCGCGGGAAAATAGCCAGAGGCTATTGCCGCGTTGAAGAGGAAGGTGATGGCTCTAATAGTGTTGTCAGCGAGATGGCTAAGTAGCTGGTAACCAATGCCTGAATTACCTGGTGCTACTTTGGGTGATTTGAGGAAGAGGAATTTGACCTCGCTCGATCTTATGGGAGTTGTGAGAAGGTGGTCGTGTGAAAGCGATTGGAGGTGTATGATCTGTTCTGGGTAGAAGTGACTGGGTCTGTTTTGTATGTGTTGTGTGACAATTTGAGTGTTTTCGTACGCCAGAGGGTGAGGGGGTGAGGGTGAAAGATACCTTCCCAGTGTTTTTGAAAAATGTTGGCAATGTCTTGTGGGTTATGGTGTAGAGTGTTGTCGTCATTTAGCCCATTAAAGTCTGTTTTCGATATTCCTTTGAGTTTTCGGACTCTGTTCCAAAACTCTTGAGGAGATTTGATTCAGTGTTGTTCTGTTGTGGTGATGAGAGATTTCCAGTGTCCATTGTGGTCTTCTAGAAGGCTGTTGAGTGTGTGGTTTTGTAGGGATGTGAGGTCCCACCGTACTAGGCCCAAACGACGTCTGTTATGCTCAAAGCGTCGACGGTAGCACGAGAGGAGTCTTGTTGTTTTGGGAGAAGGGAAGAAGGAGTATCTTGAGGTAAATGAAGATTTGGGGATAGAAATGTCAGCTGCCTGTATGATTGTTTCGTTATATGCTCTATTTCTCAGTCTATTAGTGTTATTGGGTGATTTTCGTAGTTTGTGGTGTAAGTGCAGTTGGAGAGAGTGTCTTAGAATTTCTCCCAGTCTGCTCTTTTGTAGTGGCAGTGTGAGGGTGATGGGACGAGGATAGGGTTAGACGAGAGATGAAGAAAGATAGGGATGTGGTCGGAACCAAACAGTGGTCCTGGAGACAAGAAATTATAGAGATAATTACTGGCTCTGTTGGAAAAGACAAGGTCAGGTCTGCCTTTTCCTCCTTGGCCAGTGAAGACAGTGTGGAAGTAAGGTCCTAGGAAGTTGAGACGTTTGTAAGAGTATAAAGCGAATAAGTCATCACCATGAGAATTGTTTCTGTTTTGATGGAAGGTTCTGTGTTTGGCGTTGGGTTAGCTAGAAGGTAGACTGGGATATGTGTGTGATTGAATACTGTGTAGAGATCATGGAGTGGAATGGTAGTGTTGGGTCAAGAGTATGTAGTGCAGAAGATAATGAAGCAATATATTGTATTTATCTTAACTGCTAGAAAGTATTCATATTGTCATGAGATGGCGAGGTATTCGTGTTCGATGGTGTTGCATATGAGAATGCCGACTCCCTCGTGTCTACGGTCTGGAGACTGTCGTGATGTATACCCGTAACGTCTAATTTTGTATCCGTTGGTGATACATGTGATGTTAAGTATCACAACATCGGGTTTTTTCTCTTCGAGGAGAGTGGCAATCAGATGACGGCCATTGTGATAGCTGCGCACGTTAAACTGTAAGATTTTTAGCATTTTACGACTTATGGAAGTTTATTGGCCTTCTGTGTCTGTTGTCGATGAAGGCCGTTGACGCACCGTTTGAGAGTTTCACGTGTATCATGTTTCTAGTCTTGGGTCGGGATATATCTGGTGAGGGGTCAGGAGAGGGGAGAGGGGAGGGGAGAGGAACATTGTCGACAATTTGAAGGTCAAGGTTGACCGTTGGTGGGTTGTCTGGTGTGTCGGCAGGGTCAGGTGCTGGGGCTCCTCTGGGAGGGTTAGGTAGGGGACGGATGATGGGGGAGGGGGGAGGGGGGGATTGGTGAGTGGAGGTTCTGGGGGAACTGTCGTGTTGGTGGAAGTTGGGACGGTGGGGGTGGGAGAGGAATCGGTATTTGGAGAGACAGTAGGATTGCTGGTGTTGGGTTGGGGGGCTTGAGGATGGAGTTGTGTTAGGGGGTGCGGAGGGGGTATTGGAAGTTGGGAGGGTGACAGGTTGAGTAGTTGGGGGAGAGTTGGAAGTGTTACTGGGGGTCTCCTGGGATACGTTTTCGTTAGGGGTCAGGGTGGCGGACGAGACAGGGGTCGGTGAGGGATGGTTGGTGGCGGGGGAGCTGAGGAGTTCAGGTGGAGTTCGTACATTGGGTAGGTTGTTATGAGCAAGAAGCAAATCGAAAATTCTGATGAATTCCGACTTATCTTCCCCGCTCAGGAACAACGCTTTTAGGTAGCACGCATGCATCCTACCTTGTAGGGTGAGGAGGTCTGAAGAATTAGTAGTTGGGATAGGAGAAGCTTGGGTGGCAGGGGGAGGAGCAGCAGCAGCAACTGTTGCATAGAGGTGAGGCTTTGTGGAAGGAGGTGAGTTGGATTTTTGTGCCTGACGCACTACGCGGAGTTGCTCCTTCTTACGTGGGCACAGTCCAGATACAGCAACATGTCTACCTTTACAGTTGACACACTTCGCTGCCTGAGCCTTGCACTCACGAAAACCATGACCAGTTTCCGTGCATTGACTACAGGTTTGGTGGGGTTCTTTACAGTTCTTAGTCTCATGTCCGTATTTCAGACATTTGAAACATTGTTGTACGTCGAGATGTTCATCTTTCTTCAGGGATTTTGCAGGCACAGAGATCATGGGGAACAGGACTCCCCGGGAGAGCAGGCGATCGGCCTCGGTCGGGTTTGAACATTGTATCTTTATTGATCTGGAGTTATTCGGTTTATAGATGTTGATGACATTAACGTCATTGTTTTCGCCATTGATGGCTTCAACAATCTCCGAAGGGCTGAGGGACAAGATAGATTCATCAACATTGTAGGCAATAATAGTACATCTAGCTTGAAGGGGCAGCGGTCCTGAACGATTTGGTAGTTTTTTTTAGCTAGTTCATCAAGGAGAGGCTTAGATAGGATTCTATCTAAATCACTATCTTTGCCCAAGCAAATCTTAAACTGGTATTTGTTCGAGGGGAATTGAATGACCCTAGTAGGACGGATCTCAGTGGTCTTTAAGTCTTAAAGACGATGGACAGGAGTTCGAACGTGGAAGGAGGGGGGCAATCAGTTTTGAGGGATTTTAGACGTATGTCGGGCGGCATGTTGGTGGCATCAGTGTCCTAGTGCGAGAAAACGTGAGTGAGGGAGGCTCGACGGTCCAAGGTAGGGGAGAGGTAAGAGATAGTGTGAGGGTCTCCACCCCGTCAGGTGAGAACAGGTCCACTCCAGCCTCCACTCCTCAGGAAAATGAGTTTTCCAGAATGGGGTGGGGAAGCTGGGGTAGAGATTGCTCAAGCCAAACGGTCGAGAGATGGATGATGGATGATAAAAAATAGAAAATAAAAAGACATGTGAAGATGGAGTGGAGGCAACGCGGGGGTGTGGGGAGCAGCGAGGGTGGTGAGGGAACAGCCTGCCGGCGTCGTCACCGTAACGGTCTCCCGCGGGAAGGACCAACGCGGGAGGCAACGTTACAATCCACTTCTTTCTTCGGTCTTCTCTCTTCTGTCTTCTTTCTTCTGTCTTCGTGGGATCTGGCGGTTAATCCTCCATCAACCACGTGGTTAACACATGGCCGAGATGTCGTTAATATTAACATATCTAACATAAAGATTTCTATTTTGCAGATGAATGTTTTATGTGTAGAAATTTGTAATATCTTCAATACCATAAAGATGATTGCGTCATTATCTATGTTGCAGGCTTTTCATACGGGCTTTACATACTGAAAAAAAGTGTTTAGAGAAAAGTAATGTAATTATTATTAACACAAGGTTTATGGATTCTAAGTTATGAGTTTCTACTCTTCAAAATGTTACCATCATCTGCTGAGAAAACTTTGAAAAAACAGACTTTTATTTTGTGTGATGAGAACTACTGAAAGATTATTTACATTATCCTTAAGGATATTCTTTATGAGTCAAATGAAAGTATTTCGTTAGATAAAAAACTTACATCAGTAACAACGAGAGATAAACAATCAATATTCATAAACTTTATCTTTGATGAATTAAAGTTCATCAAATGACAGATGAGAACTAATGAAAGATTATTTATGTTTTCCTTAATAATATTCTTTATGAGACAAATGAAAGTATTTTGTTAGATAAAAAAAAACTTCAGTAACAACGAGAGATTATAATTTTAATCAATGATCATAAACTTTATCTTTGATGAATTAAAGTTTATCAAATGACAGATAAAGATTATTATATACAATTTCCAACAATCTTATTGACATCATAAAACCAAATATGATTCATAAATTTTTCAAATCATCAAAAGTAAAAAGAAGAAGTCGTCCGGAGGTGACTTGTTACCCCCGGTGTAAACACTTATAGGCGGAATCCGGTAACACCTCTTGAATAGCATGTGGAAGACAGAGTAGAGTGGCTAGGCTGTGGAGCATGTTCTCCACTTCAACTGACTAATGATATGTTAAGACAACACAAACCACATACATCCATTGTGAGGATGGAATCAGGGATGAAACATCTATAACTAGAAAGGACATTATGGCTACACATCCCGACAATCGCCAGACTGTGTGTGGCACAGCACGAAGGACGGAGTCGCCCGCCAGTCTTGTACGAAGCACAATACAATATCTCACTACTTCCTGCCGTTTTCAATACTTTCTATCAGTCAAGACACTCACACTACGTACGTACGTACACTGTTCTATTATCCTTTGTACATCTTCACTACTGGCGTTTTGGACCTTATCTGAATGAGTCAGACCAAATGGTTATCAAGGACACAGAACACATTACAGTTGTCCACTATCTTTGTCTTTCATACTTTATCTTTCATACTAACTTGCCATTATTAAACGAAAGTTCATTTGGTAACTTATCGTGTTTCATTTTCTCCGTGGACTCATAGGAATATATATATATATATATATATATATATATATATATATATATATATATATATATATATATATATATATATATGTATATATATATATATGTGTGTGTGTAAATGTATGTATATATATATATATATATATATATATATATACGAACTAAGTGCCTATGAACGAGCACTCTCATGAAACATACAAACCTCCAACAGCCAGGATCGAACCCGGGACCCCTGTGCAACGGGTGGGAGAGCTACCGCTAGGCTATGATCGCCCTGATAGGGAAATAAGTATTCGAATACTATGTACTCGAATGCCTTTGACCTGAAATGTAAGTTCAAGCCAGTAGGCCGACCCTGCACTTAGCTTGAATCCTTTTGTGTTCACTATAATCTTCTTTACTACATCTCCTCTTCTCAATCCCTTTATCTTCACTATGCAAGGCTTATTATAATCTTCACTACAACCTCATCTTCATATAACCTTATCTTGACTAAGCTGGTTTCAAGGAAGGCTTTAGATTTTACCCGCTCACACAAACAACGTACTTACACGGGGCCCCACGAGTGTAAAACTCCCTCCTAATACAGTGCAAATAGATGATTACACACACCTACACACACCACCACCACCACTAACAATACACAGAGAAATAGCCTTTCCGGTCGGCTTTGGATCCGCCCTTGAACGTAGTTTGGAGGATTTGGGGATCAGGTCAATATGGTTAAGTTCACTACAACCTCATATTCACTAAAGTGTATCTTCACTACTAGCTTATTTTCACTAAATTATATCTTCACTATACCCTCTTCTTCACTACACCGTTATTTCTACCATACAATCATCATTGTACTCCCTGATGTTCACTGAAAATAGTTCTTATCTTCACTACATAATCATTTTGAATAAACTTTACTCTTTGATAACCCTTATCTCTGCTACATTCGGATCTTCACTATATTCGTTTCTTCACTACAAGCGATCTTGACAATATCCTTATCATCACTATGCTCTTCCTCACTACACTCTCACTACACTGAGCCTCTGAGGGAATATTCTCACTTGGTCCCTTCTCTGTTCCTTTCTTTGGAAAATTGAAAATGAGAGGAGAGGATTTCCAGTCTCGCGCTCCCTCTCCTTTTATTCGCCTTGTACGACACACAAGGAATATAAGGCAAGTATTCTTTCTTCCCTATCCCCAGGGATAACAGCATCTGGTGTTCCCAGACGGTCACCCATCCAAGTACTAACCAGACCCAACGTTGCTTAACTTTCCTGATCGGACTATATATATATATATATATATATATATATATATATATATATATATATGACTGAAAATGAATTTCCCAAATAACAAAAATGGAAGCGCCGGGGTTTGAACCCGGGTCCTCTCGCATGCCAAGCGAGCGCTCTACCACTGAGCTACGCCCCCAAGAACATTTTCTGGCACTTAGTATTATATGAAGCACTGAGATTACCACGGCAAAATACTGCTTAACCAACCGTTGCCGACTTGCCGGCAAAATAACCACAGGGTAAGTCTCCATGTTCCTCTCGTGTTTTCCTCTCAATTTTTCACGAAGAAATGAGTTTTACTTTTTTATTGTCGTTGCAATAGACTGGAACTAAGCAATAGACTGGAACTAAGCAATAGACTGGAACTAAGCAATCGACTGGAACTAAGCTGACCTGGTATGAGGTCAGAGCCCTCATTATCATCCCTGCTAACTACCGGAAGCAGATTAAGTCGTTCCACAACCGATGTCCGGCCCATGTTAACTCTGATGTGCCCAGCAGTTGGAGGAGGATCGCCAGAAGCTTCTGGAAGATTTCAAGGACGTCTTGGTGGACCTGACCCTTTCAGATAAGGTCGAAAACCCCAATTTATTGTGAAGATCTTCACTATAACGTTGGACGAACATACTGAATGTTGCACACATGTGATGCGGACAAAATGAAACAAGAAAAAGACAAAAAATATGTCTGGTGTGAGTCTCGAACCCACGACCTTGAGTGTGTGAGACTCACGCTCTACCACTGAGCTAACCAGACAATAGAAAAATACGTCTGTTTCTTCAATTTGAATTAATGAAAATCTTTGCGAGGCAGCGTTTAGAAAAGAGAGATGTCTTTGACGAAATTTACTTGCTTGGCTTATTCTTCTGTTCCTCATTATCGAAAGTAAACATACTGAAGGATGTATATATGTATATATATATATATATATATATATATATATATATATATATATATATATATATATATATATATGTATATATATATATATATATATATATATATATTTATATAAGGATATATATATTCCTATGAGTCCACGGGGAAAATGAAACATGCCGCGTTCCCAAGTGCACTTTCATGTAATAACCACATCATCAGGGGAGACACAAAAGAAAAATATAACAGTCAGTTGATATACAATGAAGAGACGTAGCTAGGACGCCATTTGGTAAACATGTGATTGTCCGAGACAGACAACAAGCGTATCATAAACTTATTATGTGGACAAGATGAATTCCTTACAAATTTTATCAACACTAAATTTATGCAATTTGTATACACAATCACTTATATCAAGATTATAATTCTTTGTGCATTTAATGATAGAAGATTCAATGATATTTCTCGTGGTACTGGAGTTAGAGATTATAATGCCATCTCAGTTATTAACTCTAACTCCAGTACCACCAGAAATATCACTGAATCTTCTATTATTAAATACACAAAGAATTATAAACATTAAGGAAACATGCAACATGGCGGTCAAACTATGAGATGCACAAATGAAGTTTATGAATGGAATATCAGTGAGACGAACTAGTTCATGAATGATGAATGAAAGTGTAATAAAGTCATGATGAATGAATGAAAGTGTAATAAAGTCATGATGAATGAATGAAAGTGTAATAAAGTCATGATGAATGAATGAAAGTGTAATAAAGTCATGATGAATGAATGAAAGTGTAATAAAGTCATGATGAATGAATGAAAGTGTAATAAAGTCATGATGAATGAACGAAAGTGTAATAAAGTCATGATGAATGAACGAAAGTGTAATAAAGTCATGATGAATGAATGAAAGTGTAATAAAGTCATGATGAATGAATGAAAGTGTAATAAAGTCATGATGAATGAATGAAAGTGTAATAAAGTCATGATGAATGAATGAAAGTGTAATAAAGTCATGATGAATGAACGAAAGTGTAATAAAGTCATGATGAATGAACGAAAGTGTAATAAAGTCATGATGAATGAATGAAAGTGTAATAAAGTCATTATGAATGAACGAAAGTGTAATAAAGTCATGATGAATGAACGAAAGTGTAATAAAGTCATGATGAATGAATGAAAGTGTAATAAAGTCATGATGAATGAATGAAAGTGTAATAAAGTCATGATGAATGAATGAAAGTGTAATAAAGTCATGATGAATGAACGAAAGTGTAATAAAGTCATGATGAATGAATGAAAGTGTAATAAAGTCATGATGAATGAATGAAAGTGTAATAAAGTCGTGATGAATGAATGAAAGTGTAATAAAGTCATGATGAATGAATGAAAGTGTAATAAAGTCATGATGAATGAACGAAAGTGTAATAAAGTCATGATGAATGAATGAAAGTGTAATAAAGTCATGATGAATGAATGAAAGTGTAATAAAGTCATTATGAATGAACGAAAGTGTAATAAAGTCATGATGAATGAACGAAAGTGTAATAAAGTCACAGTTTAAAAGGACAAAATATGAATGGCAGCCAGGGAAGAGTGGCCCAGGGAAATGGAAGGGTTGAAAAGTTCGCGTTATGTGACGAATTTTGATAGATTTTGCAAGTTTCCTTTCCTATGATGGAACGTAAAAGTTTGTGCTTAGTTCTAGAGACAGAGTTCATAGGTTTATGTTTTAATGATGAACATCAAAGGATACCATTAATTTAACTGACTTTAAAAATATTCAATTAAATGAAGCATTACATACACAAGCTGCTTTTTGGCGGAGTTAAAAATTCGCATTTTTTTGATAATTCTAAAGTAGGAGTTAAATTGACGGACTTAAAAGTTCGAGTTTCAGCTTTAAACCTTGTGTTTGTATGACGTATCTTAGATTACTTGTTAATATAATGCAAGTGGAAGGTTTACGTTTAAAAGATGGTGTTTAAATGCTAATTGATGAATGACAGAGTTAAATGGATAGATTTTAAGTTGGCGTTTACGTGGGCCACTTTAAGGTTAAGGTTCGTACGTACCAGGTTGACCAGATGGCGGTAGTGTGTAGACACAGCCATACCAGGTCGTATTTATCATCATTAAAGTCACCTTCCTTACTTACTTATGGCGGCGATGAAATTCACTGGTTCTTGATTGTGCACCAATTAACCTATCAGATAATGGTACAATGTTTGCCTGGTGTTGCATATATCACGTCTGTTGTTGAAACACAAGAATGCCAGGTGACTTTGGGAGTGGATGATAATGTAAAGATCAATATAAATGTGGGAAATCTTGAACCGCCATCACCAGACACAACACATGTTTGGATCTGGCGGGGGGAGGGACTTGCCTGTGACGTCACGATGCCCCGCCTCCAGCCTGGCGCCGCTCTGTGTGTGTGTGTGTGTGTGTGTGTGTGTGTGTGCATTATGGGAGAGAGTTATACACTCGTGTTGTCCCGTCTCTTAACCTTATAAGTATATACTATACATTTGCTCCTGGAATTGGTTCAGTTTAGTAAGTTAGAGAGAACTTCCAAATTTATTTTCTCCTGGCAAGATGGCCGGGTGGTTTAAGGCGCTGCTTTCAAATCATTGTCTGGTCTTCCGGGCGTGGGTTCGAGTCCCGCTCCTGATAAACATTTATCTTTCTTTTTTCCATAAAACATGACTAACCCAGAGACAGCAGGAACCAACAGTTGGTTGGGACACAAGATATACACTAATCCCTGGGATGCTTCCATCCAATGGAAAATGAAAAACATACAATTGGAAAAACTTATTTTTTCCTGAAAACATGTTGACTTATATTCATTTAATGGTTACGAAAACTAAACAATATACACCAAGATGACTACAGGTTCAAAATACTGTTACAAGGACAGATCAAGACAAAATCATGGTTTGTGGAGTTTAATTCTTTTAACTCAGTGTAACACCGGTATGTGGTATATTTAGACCATATTGTCTTGTTATATTAGGAAGAGAAAACTGTATTGAATGTTTTACCGCCATTAGTATTATAGTACAGTAATTTTTATCATAATTACATTATTACTATTACTATTATCACTATCATCATCATTATTATCATCATTATCATTATTATCATTATTATCATTATTATTATCATTATTGTCATTATTATCATTATTATTATTATTATCATTAAGTATAATATGATATCTGGTACTGAAGGATACAATATGCTGGTTATCAAGTGGGAAGTTAGATATGGTATGGATTGTCATTTCACATGTAGGTTAGTAGGAAATATATTGTGTACCTAACGTGTGTTGTTGGGCATTATAATCGTCCGATAATGATAATGATTAAATCTTATTTCCTGATCTTCTCAGTTTTAAAACCAGATATATGAAATATCTTTCGTTGACCATATCTTTGTCTACAGTTTAGTATGTAGATGTGTGTGTGGTCTTAAGATTTAGGTGACTAAGTATTGCAATTCACTGGCAGGTGTGGTACACATTATCACCGAGCCTGAGTCTCAAAGATCAAGGTCATGGGTTCGAATCTCCAACATTCAGTATGTTTATCCAACGTTATAGTGAAGATCTTGACGATGAATTAGGATTTTGACATTATATGAAAGCGTTGGGTCAAAGAACAGTGATTTTAAGAGTCTAGTGAGATAGTATTGAAGTGGAGAGTGTAGTGGCTGAGGCCAAGAACCAGTGGTGTCCAGAGAGTAGTGAAGATAATGACCCTTGTCCTGCCCCATAAGGTCAGGTCAAATGGCACTTAGCGAGGTAACGAGTTAGAGTCAAGAACAGAGGAAGTATTTTGGGAACAAGTGAGTGAGTGTGTCAGCAGTTATGAAGTAAGAGACCAGGTATTAGTGATGGTGATTTAAATGTGAAGGTAAGTAATGTGGCAGTGGAGGGTATAACTGAGGTGCATGGAAATGGTGAACAACTTGTGTTGTGTGTGTGTGTAAAGGACTGGTGATTGGGAATACCTGGTTTGTAAAATGTGATATACATAAATATACGTATGTGAGTAGGAGAGATGGCCAGCGGGCATGACTGGATTACATGTTAATTGAAAGACGTGTAAAAGAAAGACTTTTGGATGTAAATGTGCTGAAAGGGGCTGCTGGAGGCGACAGTGGAGACGACAGTGAAGATCTGAAGAGGTTTCCGGAAAAGAGGAAACAATGTCGGGGAGAAGAGGTGGCGAGAGGAAGTGAACTTGGAAAAGAGACTTGTGTGAAGAAATACCAAGAGAGATTGAGTGCCACATACACTCTTACTGTGTAAATATCCCTTTCTATGAGATGACGTAAAGATGTTGATGAACAGAGGAGTTGGGATATGACATGAAAAAGTTGGAGAATAAATGAAGGAAAGATTGAGATATACAGATGACTGGCGGACCGCCATGATGGTTGTCAATCTAGCCAGCTGGGTTATTATTTATAAGTTGTGTTTAGTTGTAGGTCCAAGTTTGTTGTCATGATATAATGTTGACTGCCAGTGAGTACCTGGCTGGCGCGGGTGCCACAAGGCTGGGTCAAGTGTAGTGTAAGTGTGGTCTAGGGATGGTGTGTGTACCACTTGTAGATGATGGGCCGCATCATGACCTGCCGGTTATAACATCTTGACCAACACCTGCTGCTGCTACACTTGCAACTCTCCTTTTCTAAGACCGTTTTTATTCTTCATGTAACTTTGTCTTTTTTAAATTATTCTAAAGCTATAACTACAAAATTATTTTTACTATGTAGTTTCTGTGAAAATATACTCTGAAAGCACATCGCTGTCGTCTTCCAGGCATTGCCCATCTGATACAATAATTGGTGGCAGGTGACAGTTCATATAGAACGGTTGTGGCCAGTGTGACCACTGGGGTTTGTAACTGGTTGAGGCCAGCGTGACCACGTGGGGTTTGTAACTGGTTGTGGCCAGTGTGACCACGTGGGGTTTGTAACTGGTTGAGGCCAGCGTGACCACGTGGGCTTGTGACTGGTTGAAGCCAGCGTGACCACGTGGTGTTGTGACTGGTTGAGGCCAGCGTGACCAAGTTGGGTCGTGACTAGTTGAGGCCAGCGTGACCACGTGGGGCTTGTGACTGGTTGAGGCCAGTGTGACCAGGTGGGGTTGTGACTGGTTGAGGCCAGCGTGACCACGTGGGGCTTGTGACTGGTTGAGGCCAGTGTGACCAGGTGGGGTTGTGACTGGTTGAGGCCAGCGTGACCACGTAGGGTTGTGACTGGTTAAGGCCAGCGAGACCACGTGGGGTTGTGACTGGTTGAGGCCAGGGTGACCACGTGGGGTTGTGACTGGTTGAGGCTAGCGTGACCACGTGGGTTTGTGACTGGTTGAGGCCAGCGTGACCACTTGGGGTTGTGACTGGTTGTGGGCAGCATGACCACGTGGGGTTGTGACTGGTTGAGGCCAGCGTGACCACATGGGTTTGTGACTGGTTGTGGGCAGCATGACCACGTGAGGCTTGTGACTGGTTGAGGGCAGCGTGACCACGTGGGGTTGTGACTGGTTGTGGGCAGCATGACCACGTGAGGCTTGTGACTGGTTGAGGGCAGCGTGACCACTGGGGCTTGTGACTGGTTGTGGGCAGCATGACCACGTGAGGCTTGTGACTGGTTGAGGGCAGCGTGACCACTTGGGGTTGTGACTGGTTGTGGGCAGCGTGACCACTTGGGGCTGTGACTGGTTGAGGCCAGCGAGACCACGTGGGGTTGTGACTGGTTGAAGCCAGCGTGACCACTGGGGCTTGTGACTGGTTGAGGCTAGCGTGACCACGTGGGGCTTGCGACTGATTGAGGCCAGCGAGACCACGTGGGCTTTTGACTGGTTGAGGGTAGCGTGACCACGTGGGGTTGTGACTGGTTGAAGCCAGCGTGACCACTTGGGGCTGTGACTGGTTGAGGGTAGCGTGACCACGTGGGGTTGTGACTTGTTGAGGCCAGGGTGACCACGTAGGGTTGTGACTGGTTGAGGCCAACGTGACCACGTGGGGCTTGTGACCGGTAGAGGCTAGCGTGACCACGTGGGGTTGTGACTGTTTCAGGCCAGCGTGACCACTGGGGCTTGTGACTGGTTGAGGACAGCATGACCACGTGGGGTTGTGACTGGTTGAAGCCAGGGTGACCACGTGGAATTATGATTGGTTGAGGCTAGCGTGACCCCGTAGGGTTGTGACTGGTTGAGGCCAGCGTGACCACGTGGAGTTGTGACTGGTTGAGGCCAGCGTGACGACGTGGGGTTGTGACTGGTTGAAGCCAGCGTGACCACGTGGGGTTGTGACTGGTTGAGGCCAGCGTGACCACTTGGGGTTGTGACTGGTTGAGGACAGCGTGACCACGTGGAGTTGTGACTGGTTGAAGCCAGCGTGACCACGTGGGGTTGTGACTGGTTGAGGCCAGCGTGACCACTTGGGATTGTGACTGGTTGAGGCCAGCGTGACCACTTGGGGTTGTGACTGGTTGAGGCCAGCGTGACCACGTGGAGTTGTGACTGGTTGAGGCCAGCGTGACCACGTGGAGTTGTGACTGGTTGAGGCCAGCGTGACCACGTGGAGTTGTGACTGGTTGAGGACAGCGTGACCACGTGGAGTTGTGACTGGTTGAGGACAGCGTGACCACGTGGTGTTGTGACTGGTTGAGGCCAGCGTAACCACGTGGGGTTGTGACTGGTTGAGGCCAGCGTGACCACGTGGAGTTGTGACTGGTTGAGGCCAGCGTGACCACGTGGGGTTGTGACTGGTTGAGGACAGCGTGACCACGTGGGGTTGTGACTGGTTGAGGACAGCGTGACCACGTGGGGTTGTGACTGGTTGAGGCCAGCGTGACCACGTGGGGTTGTGACTGGGGTGTTGACGTGTTGTGGTCGGCGTCCACAAGGTCGTTATCTTAGTATTTCAGGAACGGAGGAAGATCCACAGTGGACGTTTTACAAACACAATGTTGAATCATCACAACTTTTACCGAATCTGATTGAAATCAATGAATGAAATATGTCAAATATCAAGAAAAATAAGACAAAAGAAAAGTGATGTTTATTAATTCTTTCATTTTTCTTACGATCATGTGAAATAATTGCCAGATACCCCGTGCAGTGCTAACCCAGCGACCATACTTGACGGTTTTATTGTGGTACGATCCATTTTGGGGATGCCAGAGCCCAGGAAACTTCTCATATTCATCAAGTTAGGTTATCATTTCTCTCTGTCCCACTCCGTGATCAAGATAAAACACATCGGATAACCAGAACAACGCGAACACCCCTCCTGACTGACCACCAACGACCTACTGAAACCTTTTGACCACCAAAGTTGATGACCCAAATTTTATATGGCGCTAGATTCTCTCCCGAAAAGCGCTAGAAAAGCGTTAAACTTGCTAAAATGACAGCGAAAAAATGCTCTTCGAATTATTTCTGCTCTTTGACGTGCCAAATGATTAATGACAGATACGACTGACTGCATTAACACTAAAATACTCACCATTATTCCAGATCTGCTAATTACCAATTCGCAGTCTCTTCGTCCTCGGTGACCTGGGGTTGTGGTGGTCTATGTGAGGGTCCAGGTTGTGGTTGTGATAACTCGTATCTTTTCAATAATCCAGTGTTTTTCAGTACTTCCTCAGGCAGTTCATAATCATAACAACAGTTTCCATTTCATCTTAGTCCATACTTGATAGTTAGTATTGCATTTAAGCTTTTGATAATCAATATCGAAGCTTTCACTTCACGATGTTCATATAACTAAAGCTTTCCTCCAGTTGTATCCTTGTACGAGGCTGTTTCAGCCCAGAGTGCCAGGGTCACAGTGTTCTGCTTCCACAATACATGATGAAGCTTCCTCAACTGGAACTCAATGCGTGTAAGAATTTCTTCGTTGTCAGTAAACATCTTTGCTAATTCCAGTATTCCAGGCTTTATGGGTTGCAGACATTCACTTGTACTCAGTGATGACACTGACTGTAACACTTGGACATTATCTGGCAAACGTTGACGAAGCTGTTTCACCAACTCCACTACAATCTGTATGTATCTTCCTCGGATATCCTTTTCATCAGGAAGCTTACATTGTGCCATCTCCTTTTCAAACTCGTTCCTCAAGGACGCACGTGGGTGTAAGTAGTTCTCTATTGAATCTCCTTCATTTAATTTCTGCCTGGGATGAGAACCTTAGAACTTATGGAACCAATAAGTTGAATAAGGTCACTTAGCAGTTTGCTTGGATCCAGTGCCTCAGGTTTAAGTTTCTCATTTACGCACTGGACTTCTCCAAGAATATACTTCAGGAATATCAGGAAGGCATAGTTTTTCTTGTCACAAAACATCTGATAGAGATTCTGATATGTGTAACACCTTTCATCATTTCGTGCTATTTCAATGTGAGTCATAAGTTCAACCCACTGCTGCAGTATTATGACAACCGCTGATTCAGTTGACAGCCATCGAGTCTGGCTTAGCTGTATAGATTTCATTGGAGGTTGACCATCACTGGCAGAGTAGGAGAATCAATTATAGGTTTCTCTGATGATAAAATCCAGGTTCCTAGGGAGATACTCTGCTGCAGCACGAGACAACTAGCAGTAGAGAATGACACACACACACTTGATCAAGATCACATGAGGAACTTCTAACTTGAGTGTATCATACACTCCACTGTTAACACCTGTCATCACAGAAGCATTGTCGGGGCTAATTGCAATAAGGTTTTGTAACTCCAACCCATTATTTTCAAAAGACTTCTTGATGGGATCACATATCCCATTAGCATTACAGTCAGTCAGCTCAACAAGGTCCAAGAAAGTCATTACAATCTTATTCTTACTTTCAGAATAGAACTGGACAACAATACCCAATAATTTCGTTACAGTAATGTCATTACTCTCATCAGTTAAGAAGCTAAACTTCTGACTGCCCATATCACTTTTCAAGTTGCTGTTAAAATGCGGGGCAAACACATTGCTCACAACTGCACTACACTTCCACCTTTTTAACCTGAAATTCTTGCATTCTTTACTGTTTGCAAATCCTGCTTTGCAAAGCTTACTGAGATGATGAACAACACGTAATGTACAATGTTCAGCAGTGAACAGTGACACATTTCCTTCAGCCTCCCGTGCATCATCACTGACTGTTTCAAACAGAATTGTTGTTTGTCTTTCAGTACTTAATAACTCTTCAGCTGTCTTGTGTTTAGCAGATTGGTTGATCTAGACGAGCGGTATGTTCAGAAGCTGTTTCATGTTACATCATAGATAACTGTTACCGTCCAACGTGGGTCTCGAACCCACGACCCCGAGATTAAGAGTCTCGTGCTCTACCGACTGAGCCAGCCGGGCTTATACACACCCTTGTTCGAGTGTATGTGTGTGTCTAAGCGAGGTTAATAACCACCATCATTAACCCCTAACAACGCTGTATTATCAGCGATAACGTTCAATAACTGACCTGAGGTCACATGATAGATACATAAGGGGATCCGACCATGACCTTATCAACGTCCTGAGACCGCGGCTGATGTGTCAGGTTAGATAAGAGGCATAACATCCTCTCTGTCTGATGTTGTGAGAGTAAGACACTAATGGTTAGGAGGCAGCAAGTGTGTCTGGAGACACTCTCCTCTCTGTCTGATGTTGTGAGAGTAAGACACTAATGGTTAGGAGGCAGCAAGTGTGTCTGGAGACACTTTCCTCTCTGTCTGATGTTGTGAGAGTAAGACACTAATGGTTAGGAGGCAGCAAGTGTGTCTGGAGACACTCTCCTCTCTGTCTGATGTTGTGAGAGTAAGACACTAATGGTTAGGAGGCAGCAAGTGTGTCTGGAGAAGGGTAGTAGGTGGTGGGGCCAAGCCTGATGTGTTGATCAAGTAAAATATGTATCATAACGGTTGGTTGGTTGGCTGGTTAGTGAGGATTTAGGCCCATCAACTGCCAGGGTCAATAGACACGTGAACTGCTGCAAGTTACAACCATCATGTCAATAGTCTTTAACTCCTTCAGGTGTTAATGATAATTCCAATACCATATACACTATATATACCTGGTCCTAGACCCTTACATGGGTACATCATTGATTATATCATAGAACTGGTTTCCCTCGTACCATAATGATTCAAGACCAGTAGTTTTCCCTCGTACCATAATGATTTAAGACCAGTAGGTTTCCCTCGTACCATAATGATTTAAGACCAGTAGGTTTCCCTCGTACCATAATGATTTAAGACCAGTAGGTTTCCCTCGTACCATAATGATTTAAGACCAGTAGGTTTCCCTCGTACCATAATGATTTAACTGGCCAGAAGATTAACTGGCAGGCCGGGCAGGCCAGGGTTGGAATTGAAGTCTACCTGGAGTCACGTGACTTCAGTTTATATTGTCTTCCGCTGCTTAAAGACAGACGAAAGAGCAGCAGCTACACACTGGGTATATGTCTTTGCTAGCTCTTTATATAACAATTTATTTTCACATGTTTACAAGTAAATGTTATATCAAAATAAATTTTCAATTACGTTATACATGTCCTACTTGATCAACTTTCATACATATCTGCACCCTGGCCTCCAGGAACATTATTGGCTACACGTATTGTTGTTATGCAATTATCAAACTATTAACATTTGATCATTCTAATAGCAATCCATTGAGAAAATACTGTTATATTACCTATATTCCCTGGTGATCAATGATCAGAATAACCGGCTGTTTCTATCATCATTACTCCATTTTCAATATAATGCGTTGTATCAGGTACATACAGTCGCCACAATATTACCCACACATGGAAGACGTCACTGCTGGGAGAGCTATAGCCAGGACCCCACACCTGGGAAGGTGTCACCTGGTATGTCCAGCGGTTGGAAGATTTGGCTGGAGTCAAGAACAAATACCTAACTAAAGCTGTTTACCCAGGCCACCTCCCCTGCCTGCCTGCCCGACCACACCTGGGAAACATAAGCAACAGGTGAAGACACACACCCTGTACCACCTCACTGGCTACGGTGGCAGCCTTCCTCACTCAGGTAAGAGTCGTCGTGACCGGTGTTGGGAGGAGACCGTCTACTGTTGACCAGCCTTACGTATACAGGAGGTGTGGGGTGGGTGGGTGTCGGGTGGTCAACACACAATGTTCTCGGGATCGTCAGAAGGAGGAGGAGGGTTCCTGGTAGTTAGTGGAGAGTTCAACGTGCCGGAGCTCAGTGCTGTCTGTAGTTTGTCGTGTGTAAAGGCTGGATCATCTTCTGTCATGAGAAACAATGTTTGTAAGTTACTGTATACAATTGTTATCCGTTGCTGAATCATCATGAAACCTGGATACATAATCATGTATTCTGAATATGATCAAATTGATCATCTGTTGTGAGAGTCACCAGGTCTGCGCTTGACATGTCTTACGACAACATGTTCTCAGAAACTATTATTTTCTGTACAGTTATGTTATTGTTATGTTCACCAAGTCTTCTCTTAGCAGTTATGATTTGTGTCACATTAGCTAGGTCTTCACCTGACAATTTTGTTGTTGTTGTTGTTGTTGTTGTTCTTCTTCTTCTTCTTCTTCTTCTTCTTCTTCTTCTTCTTCTTCTTCTTCTTCTTCTATTACGGGTCCTCGCTTCTACACAGTCGTTCTCTGATCTTGCCTAACAGGTCATTTCTTGTTTACAGATTCGTCAGGTCCTTGCCTGGCTCGGGCCCTTATCATACGGCCTCTGTAACACGTAAGTATGTTTTATTATCTCTGAATTTACAGCTATCAACAAGTAAAGTTCGTTAACCAGAATGTGTACCGTACGGAAAAGCAAACAAATAACACAATTTGCAAGATGATAACAGTCGATATTAGCCATCAGCAGGTAAGGTCATCAAGCCGCACCATACATACGTCAGACAGTAACATCAGTTGTATAACAGGATGTATATATGTTGTTGGATTTAAGGGCTATCACCTAAAGGTCATGAAGCCAGAATGTGAACCATAACCACTTACGAGTGGAGTCCGGTAACACCTTTCATAGCATTATGTCTCAAACAGAATACAGTAGTCAGTTTCATATAAGTATTCTGCACTTCAACTGATTAATGCTATGATAAGGATGAAGAGAATTACAAACAATGAATACTCATTGTAAGGATCACATCAAGGATGAAACATATATAACTAGAAGTGTTGAGGAAACAAAGATGGTGAAATACCTTGACCCGCCCGGGATCAGTAGCACCTGTGGCAATGGACACACCTTTGTAATGCTTGATCACTTACAACTGATCAACTTTATTACGAAAGTCTTAGGTATCGTCCCTCAGAAGAATGTTTTACAAATATCTATAGAAGACGTATCTGTGTTAGATAGACGCCATTTCTAGGAAATATCTTTACCCGGGACGTGTAACACTTGTGTGGATGGACACAACTTTGTAATGCATGATCCATTACACGAAATGAACTTCACTAACGAAGACTCATACAACGCCTCGCTGGAGGACATTCAACAAATCTCTACACCGAATTTTTATTATAGATACAAGACATTTGTTGAAAGTGAACATAAGATTTATGATAGAAAAGGGACGTAATAGTATATAGTTTGTTACGAAAATGAGATACTCCTGCCTTAAACTAGTTCTCTTGTGTTGTTTTTCTTTTAAATCCCCAGAGGAAAGTATGTTCTGTTATTTATGAAAATAAAGATTTATGTTTTTATCAACTGTTTAGAATTTCTTATCATCTTTACTGATTCTGGCTGAAAGGCATTGGTTTAAACAACCATTAAAGTTCAACACAATACATAGTCCTTATAAACAAATAATCTATCAGAACAACACTATGTTTCATTAGATTCCTTAAGTCTTCTGTAACATTTTGAAGTACATAACATATTCACCAGTCTCATCTACTGCGCCACTCTCTTCACCCCAACATTCTCCTGAAAACCTCTACAAATGTTCACCTTTGCCTCCATAAGATAATTTTATTATACTTAGTCGCTGTCTCCCGCGTTAGCGAGGTAGCGTAAGGAAACAGACGAAGGAGTGGCCGAACCCACCCATATACGCATGTATATACATAAACGCCCACACACGCACAAATACATACCTATACATTTCAACGTATACATACAAACACACACACAAACATATACGTATATACCCATGTACATATCCATACCTGCTGCCTTTATCTATTCCCATCGCAACCCCAGCATATATGAAAATGACCCTCCCCTCCTACCCCCAGTACGCGCGAGGTAGCTCTAGGAAAAGACAACAAAGTCCACATTCATTCACACTCAGTCTCTAACTGTCATGTGTAATGCACCGAAACCACAGCTCCCTTTCCACATCCAGGCCCCACAGAGTTTCCATGGTTTACCCCAGACGCTTCACATGCCCTGGTTCAATCCATTGACAGCACGTCGACCCCGGTATACCAGATTGTTCCGATTCACTCTATTCCTTGTACACCTTTCACCCTCCTGTATGTTCAGGCTCCAATCGCTCAAAATCTTTTTTCACTCCATCCTTCCATCTCCAATTTGGTCTCCCACTTCTCCTCATTCCCTCCACCTCTGACACATATATCCTCTTTGTCAATCTTTCCTCACTCATTCTCTCCATGTGACCAAACCATTTCAAAACAGCTTCTTCTGCTCTCTCAACCACACTCTTTTTATTACCACACATCTCTCTTACCCTTTCATTACTTAATCAATCAAACCACCTCACACCACATATTGTCCTCAAACATCTCATTTCCTACACATCTACCCTTCTCCGCAAAACCCTATCTATAGCCCACATCTCGCAACCATAGAACATCGTTGGAACCACTATTCCTTCAAACATACCCATTTTTCCTCTTCGAGATAATATTCTTTCCCTCCAACATACACATTCTCCAACGCTCCTAGAACCTTCGTTCTCTCCCCCAACCTATGACTCGCTTCCGCTTCCATCGTTCCATCTGCTATGAAGTCCACTCCCAGTATCTACAGCACTTCACTTTCTTCATTTTTCTCCATTCAAACTTACCTCCCAATTGACTTGTCCCTCAACCCTACTGAACCTAATAACCTTGCTCTTATTCACATTTACTCTCAGCTTTCTTCTTTTACACACTTTACCAAACTCAGTCACCAGCTTCTGCATCCGAATCAGCCACCAGCGCTGTATCATCAGCAAACAAGAACTGACACTTCCGAAGCCCTCTCATCCGCAACAGACTGTATACTTGCCCTTCTCTCCAAAACTCTTGCATTCACCTCCCTAACAACCCAATCCATAAACAAATCAAACTACCATGGAGACATCACACACCCTTGATGCAAACAGACAATCACTAGGAACCAATCACTTTCCTCTCTTCCTACTTGTGCACATGCCTTACATCCTTTGTAAAAACTTTTCACTGCTTCTAGCAACTTGCCTTCCACAGAGGATCTGTATTCACCCTATCCTATGCCTTCTCCAGATACATAAAGGCTACATACAAGTCCATCTGTATTTCTAAGTATTTCTCACATACATTCTTCAAAGCAAGAATAATAGTAATATGGAAAATAATAATGATAATAGTAATGACAATAATAATAGTAATGTTAATAATATAATGATAATAGTAATAAATAATGATAATGATAATAATAATGATGATAATAATAATAATAATAATAATGATAATAATAATAATAATGATAATAATGATAATAATAATAATAGCAATAATAATAATAATGATAATAATAATGGTGTGCAAAGTGAGAGGGTTAGGGAAAATGATTTGGTAAACAGAGAAGAGGTAGTAAAAGCTTTGCGGAAGATGAAAGCCGGCAAGGCAGCAGGTTTGGATGGTATTGCAGTGGAATTTATTAAAAAAGGGGGTGACTGTATTGTTGACTGGTTGGTAAGGTTATTCAATGTATGTATGACTCATGGTGAGGTGCCTGAGGATTGGCGGAATGCGTGCATAGTGCCATTGTACAAAGGCAAAGGGGATAAGAGTGAGTGCTCAAATTACAGAGGTATAAGTTTGTTGAGTATTCCTGGTAAATTATATGGGAGGGTATTGATTGAGAGGGTGAAGGCATGTACAGAGCATCAGAATGGGGAAGAGCAGTGTGGTTTCAGAAGTGGTAGAGGATGTGTGGATCAGGTGTTTGCTTTGAAGAATGTATGTGAGAAATAGTTAGAAAAGCAAATGGATTTGTATGTAGCATTTATGGATCTGGAGACGGCATATGATAGAGTTGATAGAGATGCTCTGTGGAAGGTATTAAGAATATATGGTGTGGGAGGCAAGTTGTTAGAAGCAGTGAAAAGTTTTTATCGAGGATGTAAGGCATGTGTACGTGTAGGAAGAGAGGAAAGTGATTGGTTCTCAGTGAATGTAGGTTTGCGGCAGGGGTGTGTGATGTCTCCATGGTTGTTTAATTTGTTTATGGATGGGGTTGTTAGGGAGGTGAATGCAAGAGTTTTGGAAAGAGGGGCAAGTATGAAGTCTGTTGTGGATGAGAGAGCTTGGGAAGTGAGTCAGTTGTTGTTCGCTGATGATACAGCGCTGGTGGCTGATTCATGTGAGAAACTGCAGAAGCTGGTGACTGAGTTTGGTAAAGTGTGTGAAAGAAGAAAGTTAAGAGTAAATGTGAATAAGAGCAAGGTTATTAGGTACAGTAGGGTTGAGGGTCAAGTCAATTGGGAGGTGAGTTTGAATGGATAAAAACTGGAGGAAGTGAAGTGTTTTAGATATCTGGGAGTGGATCTGGCAGCGGATGGAACCATGGAAGCGGAAGTGGATCATAGGGTGGGGGAGGGGGCGAAAATTCTGGGAGCCTTGAAGAATGTGTGGAAGTCGAGAACATTGTCTCGGAAAGCAAAAATGGGTATGTTTGAAGGAATAGTGGTTCCAACAATGTTGTATGGTTGCGAGGCTTGGGCTATGGATAGAGTTGTACGCAGGAGGATGGATGTGCTGGAAATGAGATGTTTGAGGACAATGTGTGGTGTGAGGTGGTTTGATCGAGTAGGTAACGTAAGGGTAAGAGAGATGTGTGGAAATAAAAAGAGCGTGGTTGAGAGAGCAGAAGAGGGTGTTTTGAAATGGTTCGGGCACATGGAGAGAATGAGTGAGGAAAGATTGACCAAGAGAATATATGTGTCGGAGGTGGAGGGAACGAGGAGAAGAGGGAGACCAAATTGGAGGTGGAAAGATGGAGTGAAAAAGATTTTGTGTGATCGGGGCCTGAACATGCAGGAGGGTGAAAGGAGGGCAAGGAATAGAGTGAATTGGAGCGATGTGTTATACCGGGGTTGACGTGCTGTCAGTGGATTGAATCAGGGCATGTGAAGCGTCTGGGGTAAACCATGGAAAGCTGTGTAGGTATGTATATTTGCGTGTGTGGACGTATGTATATACATATGTATGGGGGTGGGTTGGGCCATTTCTTTCGTCTGTTTCCTTGCGCTACCTCGCAAACGCGGGAGACAGCGGCAAAAAAAAAAAAAAAAAAAAAAAAATAATAATAATAATAATAATAATAATAATAATAATAACAATAATAACAATAATATGATAATGATAATGATGATAATAATAATAGTGATAATAATAATGATATTAATAATGATGATAATTATGATACAACAATAATGATAAAAATGATAATAATAATAGAATTGATGATAATAATTATAATGATAATGATAACCATATAATAATAATACTAATAATAATGATAATGATAACAATAGCGATGATATTAATGATAATATCAATATCTATATTTTAAACTATTTATTTATTATACTTAACCACCGTCTCCCGCTTATCCTTCTTCCCTCCACCTCTGACACATACATCCTTTTTGTCAATCTTTCCTCACTCATTATCTCCATGTGTCCAAACCATTTCAACACACCCTCTTCGGCTGTTGACCACTTTCACAAAGGTTACTACGTATTTACCCAATTTCGACGTCATTTGAATCACGTAAATTGCTGGACGAAGAAGTACTATGGCGACGGTTACCAGTGTGTGCAGGACCATGATGATCGTACCAAATATTCAGCAATCCAGCTCAAAACTGTTACTACAACGGCGCCTCCAGCCAACAGTCTATAACAGAAAATCAACCTGAGTGTTGCAACGATGAAGACTTCCTCGATGAAGCCCCCAGGAGAGAAAGGACCCTGAAGGTGTTGTTGGCATTCACTGTGCCATAGTCTCCAAGATCACTGCTTCTCTGAACACAACTGACCATACAGAGATGCTGACCTTTGTGACCATCTTTACGATGAGTACAGGAATGCCAGTGAGCATCATCTTTCCCACCTCCACGACAAGTACCACAACTATCTCATCCAAGAATATTCTATGGACTTTCTGTGTGACCTGAACAGCGTAGTCAGCTCTTCTAATGATAGGAACCATTACCTCCACCACCATTTTCACGAGGATGATGAACACTAAGAGGAACATAGTCACTTGGAATATGAGTTCCCGCACGATATTCCTCACAACTCTCCGAACAAGACCTACGAGCCATCTTATTGCGCTCACTACCAGTGGGTCCATCACGCTCAAGAACTCCTGTTCGAGAACGAAGCAGGTGACTACAATGATCCAGATGGTGTAAAGTGCCAGGCGAACACTCTTACGAAGACATGAGAGAAACACACACCTGCACATACCCACAAGGTACAACAATGCCGGTGCAAAATATGGGAGGGTAACCAATGACCAGGTGGATCCACTGCGCCATGGTAGCCGGTCCAGGAGCATGAGCAGCATTTCCTTAGGTTTTGTTGATCCAATGTTTGGCAGGACACGATGAACGTTTTTGTACACACTGCACATGATGATGGATGATCTGTTTTTGTTTTAGTGAGAGATTGTTGGTGACATGTTCTCTTTATATCCCGGATAAAAAATATAGTTTGGTTGTAACCTTCGTATGGTTGTAGTTGTGTTTTTGTATTGTCTAGAGTAGTTATGATAATACTTGTGGTAGGCATGAATATGTGCATATCAAGGATGGTTAATCCTGTTTAAATGTAGGGTAGTTATGATAATCTTGAGGATAGTAAAAGGCGTGTGTTTTGATAGGGAAGTGTAGTGTGCTATATAGAGTAATGTAAATATTTGATGATATGTGTATGGGAAAGACGTCACCATCTTTTATCACACACGAAAGATCACTACTGCTGTAATGTACGTAATGTACAGTAATAATAATGCATAAGTTAGATTGCTGAAAATAATTGTATGGTATGAATGGTAAAGATGACAGTGATCAAAATTCCAGTAAATTTATTAATGAAAGTGATAATTATGCCACTGGTGGGGATTGGTAACTGTGTTAAGGGAATGATAACATTTCTTAGTAGCACCTGTGGCAATGGACACACCTTTGTAATGCTTGATCACTTACAAGCGATGAAATTTGATACGTAAACCATAGGTATTGTTCGTCAGGAGAACAATTTACAAATATTTATAAAAGACATATATATGTTAGATATATCTTTATCCGAGACGTGTAACACTTGTGTGGATGGACACACCTTTGTAATGCATGATCCATTACACTAAATTATATCTTCGCTATACCCTCTTCTTCACTACGCCGTTATTTCTACCATACCATCATCATTGTTCTCTTTGATGTTCACTAGAAATAGTTCTTATCTTCACTACATAATCATTCTGAATAAACTTTACCCCTTGATAACCCTTATCTCTACTACATTCGTATCTTCACTACATTCTTTTCTTCACTACAAGCTATCTTGACAATATCCTTATCATCACTATACTCTTCCTCACTACACTCTCATCTTAACATCATCCTTCTGTTTACCGAACTTAGTTCAAAGTCTGACTTGAACGTAGCTTTGGAAAGTTTGTGTTCCTCATTGTGTTACCCTCTAATTATCATTGCAAAGGCAATTGTCACTACTCTCTAACTAAACTCTTATCGTTACTACACTCTCATCATTATCATCACTTCTTCATGTTCAATACAAAATCTCAACATATATATTCATCTTCACTACAGAATAATTTTCATTGCACCTTAATCTTCATTACTCCTTGTTTCAGCTACATTCGTATCTTCCATTCATTCTTATATCTTATATTAGTTACATCTTTACAATATCTTTATATCTTCTCTGTTCCGTCTTTTGAAAAATTGAAAATGAGAGTAAAGGATTTCCAGCCTCCCGCTCCCTCCCCTTTTAGTCGCCTTGTACGACACGCAGGGAATACGTGGCAAGTATACTTTCTTCCCTATCCCCAGGGATAACAGCATCTGGTGTTCCCAGACGGTCACCCATCCAAGTACTAACCAGACCCAACGATGCTTAACTTGACTGATCGAACGATATATATATATATATATATATATATATATATATATATATATATATATATATATATATATACATATATATATATATACGAGACTGAAAATGAATTTTCCACATAACAAAAATGGAAGCGCCGGGGTTTGAACCCGGGTCCTCTCGCATGCCAAGCGAGCGCTCTACCACTGAGCTACGCCCCCAAGAACATTTTCTGGCACTTAGTATTACATAAAGCACTGAGATTACCACGGCAAAATACTGCTTAACCGACCGTTGCCGACTAGCCGGCAAAATAACCACAGGGTAAGTCTCCATGTTGCTGTCGTAGGAGGAGGATCGCCAGAAGCTTCTGGAAGATTTCAAGGACGTCTTGGTGGACCTGACCCTTTCAGATAAGGTCGAAAACCCCAATTTATTGTGAAGATCTTCACTATAACGTTGGACGAACATACTGAATGTTGCACACATGTGATGCGGACAAAATGAAAAAAGATAAAGACAAAAAATATGTCTGGTGTGGGTCTCGAACCCACGACCTTAAGTGTGTCAGACTCACGCTCTACCACTGAGCTAACCAGACAATAGAAAAATACGTCTGTTTCTTCAATTTGAATTAATGAAAATCTTTGCGAGGCAGCGTTAAGAAAAGAGAGATGTCTTTGACGAAATCTATATTGCTTGGCTCTTTCTTCTGTTCCTCATTATCGAAAGTAAACATACAGAAGGATATATATATATATATATATATATATATATATATATATATATATATATATATATATATATATATATATATATATATATATATATATCCTTTTTTTTTTTTTTTTTTTCCAAGAGAAGGAACAGAGAAGGGGGCCAGGTGAGGGTATTCCTTCAAAGGCCCAGTCCTCTGTTCTTAACGCTACCTCGCTATCGCGGGAAATGGCGAATAGTATAAAAAAAAAATATATATATATATATATATATATATATATATATATATATATATATATATATATTTTTTTTTTTTTTTTGCTTTGTCGCTGTCTCCCGCGTTTGCGAGGTAGCGCAAGGAAACAGACGAAAGAAATGGCCCAACCCACCTACATACACATGTATATACATACGTCCACACACGCAAATATACATACCTACACAGCTTTCCATGGTTTACCCCAGACGCTTCACATGCCTTGATTCAATCCACTGACAGCACGTCAATATATATATATATATATATATATATATATATATATATATATATATATATATATATATATATATATATATATATATATATATATATATATATATATATATATTCAATAATGGATGGAACTTGGCTCCTAAGGTGATTTTATTGTTGGAGTGGGAGCTCCAGCCATTCTGTCCACCTTTTCCCTTTCTAGACATGTGGTGGTGCGTTGGGCAGTGTGGCAACCTTCGTCTTCATCTTTTTGGGTGCAGGCTTGCAAACCTCGTGGAGTAGTTGTGGGGTTTGCTTCTTTGCTGCACCCGACATAGCCATCTGGGCGTACCTGTCTACCTGGGCTGGTGGGTCAGCCAGCATAGCTACACGCTCACTCGGTACCTGGGCTGGTGGACGAGCAGCCTTCCTTTCTTCCATGGCTACAGTCTGCCTAACGACCTGGGGTTGTGGAGCAGCCATCCTTACTACCACCCAGGTTGGTTGGGCAGCCTTCTTTCGTTTCTTTGCTACACCCTTCTGGTTGGGCTGGTTGGGCAACCTTCTTTTTCCTCTTCTTCGATACAACCTGCCAACCGAAATCGTCTGCTGGTGGGTCCGTTTCTTTCATGGATACAACGTCTGTAGCCACTTGGGCTGGCCGGTCAACCTTCGATTGTAGGTAAAAGTATATATATAGAATAATGTGGTTATCATCAGGAGCCAGAGGCCATTCCTCCCTCCTTGCCTGCAGAGTTCTTGATTTTCTGGAAAGTTCTACGAGATTCTGGTAAGATAAATACCATTGAGAGGACGTTGTTAGGCGACAGTCAGGTTCAGTTTAGAGTTGGTTGTGGGATGGTCCTTTTACTGTGTCGTATCAGCCAGATGGGTATTTCTTTTCACAGTTTTCGTTAAAGTTTGTTTTCTAGAGGCATAATCTAGAGCACTATTTTCCATATTTTTTCATTTTTTTTGTTATAGTTTCATTATCATCATTAGTTTTGTTATTGTTGACTTTCAGATATTTGATGTTATGTTTGTGATTCCCGTGGAAGTGTCTGACATCTTGCTAGAAGACTTTCTGGTCACAATATTTCTGCACTGGGGAGTTGATCGTATTCTTTTATTGCAGGTTTTGTTATTATCTTGCTTTACATTAAGGTCTACTGGAGGTTTTCCCAATGCTGGTTGAACATATGTCCAGCAACAGGAGATGGCGTAAGATACAGTATTGATGAAACTTATCTATCTATATACCTATCTAAATATCGCTCTATCAATCTATCAATCTAACTATCTATCTATCTATATATATATATATATATATATATATATATATATATATATATATATATATATATATATATCTTTATCTGAAAGTCAACAATAATAGAATCATTGATATATGAAGTATAACAACGTCCTCTCAATGGCAATTATCTCACCAGAATCTTCTAGAACCTTCCAGAAAACTATGGTCTTCTAGAAGGTTCTCGAATATTCTGGGTAGGAACTGCCATTGAGAGGACGTAGTTATACGTATCATTAATGATATTATTGTCGACTTTCTGATTTAGAAAGGTAGATAGATAGATAGATAGGTAAAAAACAGATATTAGATAGATCGATAGATACGTAATGCTGAATATATCAACTTTCACAGAAATCATTGATATCTGCGTTATTCTGCAAGAAATACATGTACATGGATGTAGTGATAATATGGGTTAGGTATAAGACCAGTCGTGTTGACATTGTAGTGAATGTGACCATTGACTTCAACCTTAATGGTGTAGTGAAGATAAAGTTATAGTGAAGATAAATCTTGAAGTGACTCATAAGGTTGTTGTGAGTACAAGGATGCATCGTAAAATGAGTATTTAAACCCACGTCTCCCGCTTCTCCTTCTTCCCTCCCTCTGACACTTACATCCTTTTTGCAATCTTTCCTCACTCATTATCTCCATGTTGGCCAAACCTTTTCAAAACACACTCTTCGCTGTTGACCCCTTTCAAAAAGGTTACTAGTATTTACCCAATTTCGACGTCATTAGAATCACGTAAATTGGGGGACGAAGTTTGTACTATGGCAGCGGTTACCAGTGTGGTGCGGGGACCAGGGAAGATCGTCCCAAATTTCGGGCAATCCCCTAAAATGCTTTACAAACGGCCCCTCCACCCAACAGTCTATAAAGAAAATCAACCTGAGTTTTGGGCAACGAGGAAGACTTCCTCGATAAAGGCCCCGAGGAGAGAAAGGCCTGAAGGTGTTGTTTGCATTCACTGTGCCATAGTCTCCAAGATCACTGCTTCTCTGAACACAAACTGACCATACAGAGATGCTGACCTTTGTGACCATCTTTACGATGAGTATAGTATGCCAGTGAGCATCATCTTTCCCACCTCCACGACAAGTACCACAACTATTCATCCAAGAATATTCTATGGACTTTCTGTGTGACCTGCACAGCGTAGTCAGCCTTTCTAATGATAGGAACATTACCTCCACCACCATTCTCACGAGGATGATGACACTAAGAGGAACATAGTCACCTGGAATATGAGTTCCCGCACGATATTCCTCACAACTCTCCGCACAAGACCTACGAGCCATCTTATTGCGCTCACTACAGTGGGTTCCATCACGCTCAAGAACTCTTGTTCGAGAAACGAAGCAGGTGACTACAATGATCCAGATGGTGTAAAGTGCCAGGCAAACACTCTTACGAAGACACTGAGAGAAACACAACACCTGCACTACCCCAAAGTACAACAATGCGGTGCAAAATATGGGAGGGTACCAATGACCAGGTGGATCCACTGCGCCATGGTAGCCGGTCCAAGAGCATGAGCAGCAAATTTCCTTAGGTTTTGTTGATCCAATGTTTGGCAGGACCACGATGAACGTTTTTGTACACACTGCACATGATGATGGATGATCTGTTTTTGTTTTAGTGAGAGATTGTTGGTGACATGTTCTCTTAATATCCCGGTATAAAAATATAGTTTGGTTGTAACCTTCGTATGGTTGTAGTTGTGTTTTTGTATTGTCTAGAGTAGTTATGATAATACTTGTGGATTAGGCATGAATATGTGCATATCAAGGATGGTTAATCCTGTTTAAATGTAGGGTAGTTATGATAATCTTGAGGATAGTAAAAGGCCTTCGTGTGTTTTGATAGGGAAGTGTAGTGTGCTATATAGAGTATAATGTAAATATTTGATGATATGTGTATGGGAAAGACGTCACCATCTTTTATCACACAGAAAAGATCACTATGATGTAATGTACGTAATGTACAGTAATACTTAATGCATAAGTTAGATTGCTGAAAATAATTGTATGGTATGAATGGTAAAGATGGCAGTGATCAAAATTCCAGTAAATTTATTAATGAAAGTGATAATTATGCCACTGGTGGGGATTGGTAACTGTGTTAAGGGAATGATAACATTTTCTTAGTAGCACCTGTGGCATATGGACACACCTTTGTAATGCTGATCACTTACAAGCGATGAAATTTGATACTAAACCATAGGTATTGTTCGTCAGGAGAACAATTTACAAATATTTATAAAAGACATATATAGTTAGATATATCTTTATCCGAGACGTGTTAACACCTTGTGTGGTGGAACACCTTTGTAATGCATGATCCATTACACTAAAATTATATCTTCGCTATACCCTCTTCTTCACTACGCCGTTATTTCTACCATACATCATCATTGTTCTCTTTGATGTTCACTAGAAATAGTTCTTATCTTCACTACATAATCATTCTGAATAAACTTTACCCTTGATAACCCTTATTCTACTACATTCGTATCTTTCACTACATTCTTTTCTTCACTACAAGCTATCTGACAATATCTTATCATCACTATACTCTTCCTCACTTACACTCTCATCTTAACATCATCCTTCAGTTTACCGAACGTGTTCAAAGTCTGACTTGAACGTAGCTTTGGAAAGTTTGGTGTGTCTCTATTGTGATACCCTCTAATTATCATTGCAAAGGCAATTGTCACTACTCTCTAACTAAACTCTTATCGTTACTACACTCATCATTTTCATCATCACTTCTTCATGTTCAATACAAAATCTCGACATATTATCATCTTCACTACAGAATAATTTTCATTGCCCCTTAATCTTCATTACTCCTTGTTTCAGCTACATTCGTATCTTCCATTCATTCTTATATCTTATATTAGTTACATCTTTACAATATCTTTATATCTTCCTGTTCGTCTTTTGAAAAATTGAAATGAGAGTAAAGGATTTCCAGCCTCCCGCTCCTCCCCTTTTAGTCGCCTTGTTACGACACGCAGGAATACGTGGCAAGTATACTTTCTTCCCTATCCAGGGATAACAGCATCTGGTGTTTCCCCGACGGTCACCCATTCCAAGTATCTAACCAGACCCAACGATGCTTACTTGACTGATCGAACGATAATATATTATATATATATATATATATTATCTATATATTATATATATATATATATATATATATATATATATATATATATATATATATATATGAATTTTCCACATAACAAAAATGGAAGTGCCGGGGTTTGAACCCGGGTCTCTCGCATTGCCAAGCGAGCGCTCTACACTGAGCTACGCCCCAAGAACATTTTGGCACTTAGTATTACATAAAGCACTGAGATTACCACGGCAAAATACTGCTTAACCGACCGTTGCCGACTTGCGGCAAAATAACCACAGGGTAAGTCTCCATGTTCCTGTCGTAGGAGGAGGATCGCCAGAAGCTTCTGGAAGATTTCAAGGACGTCTTGGTGGACCTGACCTTCAGATAAGGTCGAAAACCCAATTTAATGGAAGATCTTCACTATAACGTTGGACGAACACACTGAATTGTTGCAACTTGTGATGTGGACAAATGAAAAAAGATAAAGACAAAAAAATAGTCTGGTGTGGGTCGCGAACCCACGACTTGAGTGTGAGGACTCACGCCTCTACACTAGCTAACCAGACAATAGAAAAATACGTCTGTTTCTTCAATTTGAATTAATGAAAATCTTTGCGAGCAGCGTTTAGAAAAGAGAGATGTCTTTTGACGAAATCTATATTGCTTGGCTCTTTCTTCTGTTACTCATTATCGAAAGTAAACATACAGAAGGTATATATATATATATATATATATATATTATATATATATATATTCTTTTTTTTTTTTTTGCTTTGTCGCTGTCTCCCGCGTTTGCGAGGTGCGCAAGGGAAACAGACGAAGAATGGCCAAACCCACCCACATACACCACGTTATATACATACGTCCACACACGCAAATATACATACCTACACAGCTTTCCATGGTTTACCCAGACGCTTCACATGCCTTGATTCAATCCACTGACAGCACATCAATATATATATATTTATATAATATATATATATATATATATATATATATATATATATTTATATTATATATATATTATATATATATTATATATATATATATATATAAATCTATATATTATATTCATAATGGATGGAACTTGGCTCCTAAGGTGATTTGTGTATGGAGTGGGACCTCCAGCCATTTTGTCCACCTTTTCCCTTTCTAGACATTGTGGTGGTGCATTGGGTAGTGTTGGCAACCTTCGTCTTCATCTTTTGGGTGCAGGCTTGCAAACCTCGTGGAGTAGTTGTGGGGTTTGCTTCTTTGCTGCACCCGACATAGCCATCTGGGTGTAGCTATCTACCCGGGCTGTGGGTCAGCCAGCATAGCTACACGCTCACTCGGTACCTGGGCTGGTGGGACGAGCAGCCCCTTTCCCCTTTCTTCCATGGCTACAGTCTGCCTAACGGACCTGGGGTTGTGGAGAGGCCATCCTTACTCCACCCAGGTTGGTTCGCAGCCTTCTTTCGTTTCTTTGCTACCACCCTCCTGGTTGGGCTGGTTGGGCAACCTTCTTTTCCTCTTCTTCGATTACAACTGCCAACCGAATTCGTCTGCTGGTGGGTCCGTTTCTTTCATGGATAAACCTCTGTAGCCACTTGGGCTGGCCGGTCACCTGGGTTGTAGGTAAAAGTATATATATAGAATAATGGGTTATCATCAGCAGCCAGAGGCCATTCCTCCCTCCTTGCTGCAGAGTTCTTGATTTTCTGGAAAGTTCTACGAGATTCTGGTAAGATAAATACCATTGAGAGGACGTTGTTAGGGGACAGTCAGTTCAGTTAGAGTTGGTTGTGGGATGGTCCTTTTACTGTGTCGTATCAGCCAGATGGGTATTTCTTTTCACAGTTTTCGTTAAAGTTTGTTTTCTAGAAACATAATCTAGAGCACTATTTCCATATTTTATCATTTTTCTTGTTATAGTTTGATTATAATCATTAGTTTTGTTATTGTTGACTTTCAGATATTTCATGTTATGTTCGTGATTGCGTGGAAGGCGTCTGACATCTTGCTAGAAGACTTTCTGGTCACAATATTTCTGCATCTGGGGAGTTGTCGTATTTTTTATTGCAGGTTTGTTATTATCTTGCATTACATTAAGGTCTACTGGAGTTTTCCCATGCTGGTTGAACAAATGTCCAGCAACAGGAGATGGCGTAAGATACAGTATTGATGAAAACTTATCTATTATATACCTATCTAAATATCGCCCATCAGTCTATCAATCTAACAATGTATCTATCTATGTAATCTTTATTATGAAAGTCAACAATAATGAATCATTGATATATGAAGTATAACAAATGTCCTCTCAATGTAATTATCTCACCAGAATCTTCTAGAACCTTCAGAAAACTATGAACTCTGTAGGCAAGGAGGGAGGAATGGTCTCCGGCTATTGATAAAACCATATTATTCATATATATGTGGAATACCCAGACGTGGAAGTGATGATGGAGTGAACTTGGCTGTGTGGATTATGAGAGGTGGAATACCCAGACGTGACGAGATGGATGGAGTGGAATTGGTGGAATACCCGGACGTGGAAGTCATGGATGGAGTGGAATTTGGCTGTGTGGATATGGAGGTGGAATACCCAGAAGTGGAATTGGAGGAAATGGAATATGGGTGAAGCTGTATGAAACGCCATATGGATTTGGTGGAACGTTGACCTCGTAATGTTTTGACGTAAAATAGGTCAACCACTGTGACCATGTGGCGGGGAGGGCCACATCCACCAACCACGAGCGAGCCCCCACCACGGAGAAGTATCCTGGATGCATCCACGTACGAGAACCACCGCGGGATTGCCGTCCATCCAGGACCCTGCTATGCCTCCTACAAGAAGGCACTTCTTGCCGACGTAACACCACTCTCCGTCAACGTGTCGCTGTGCAAAAATGAAACCTCACCGACCCATGATGCTGACCAAGTGACCTCGCCCACTCAAGTGGCACTGCAGCCCACACGCCCTACCAGACCACCATCATGAGGAAATGCAGCCCACCCCACTTGTCAGGCTCACTTCAGGGAGACATGGCAGGTCTCAAGACCTGTCAGGCCCACCATTCAAGACCGACTTGGTCCCCCAACACATGTCAGGCCCAGCGTTCTAGACCGACTGGACCAACAACACTTGACATGTCCTACGTTACAGACCGACTGCACTCCGCACCACGTACGGGGGTTAAAAGCGTGTCGAGATGACACACGTTCCCCGTGCCAAAAGATTCAGTTGGTGAGGAACCTGTGTTCTTTCTTCCTGCTGCTGCTGCAGGAGAACACGGCCCTAGAGTGGACACTGGAGGCGTGTTTGTGTTTGTGTTTGGGTTATCACTGAGGAACCAACACCAAGACAACCTTAGTTTCGCCCCGCCAAGGTTTACGTTAATCTAGCGGAAGTCTGGCTTTCTCCCAGTAGTGGATGGCACATAATATCTACGTAGGGACGTTGAAAAACAAAGAAAAAAAATGGGAACATTATCCCGCCAAAAAAAAAAATACATGAATTTACGGGGATAATTTCCTTCGTCTTCAAAGAAAAAATGAAACTCTTCCGACGCTACCGTGCCTTCCATAAAGCAACCCTCAAAGAAATCACTTTCTACACAATGCGCAAGGATTCGGTTAGCCAATCTTCATATGGCTGGGGCTATTCTTCCCTCTGATTCATTTTTCAAGATTAAGGAAAGTTATAATAAAAATATTGTATTGAGTTTCTCGTTGGCGTCAGGGGTAAACACCCATCCCCCCGAAGCTTGGTTACCCTTTCGTGGTGGGGGGGACTTCATGGATTGGGCAGTAGCAACCATCGTTGGTTGCTTCTGTTCAATCCATGAACGAAAAAACCAAGCATCTGAGCGTAAATTGTCGTATAAATTCACTTGGTGTCAAAACTGACGCGAAAGCGGTTGTCTCAATTTTTGTCAGAAATGTTTGTGCGTTTCGGCCTGATGGCGGGAGTCGGTTTGGCGCTGTGGTCATGAGGGAATACGAGGAAGATTGGCAACCGTCCCAGAAGTAGCTACAGTGAGGCCAGCAGCTGTTCCCTAATACTGTGGAAGGCACTCATGTAAGGTGTGCAGTGAGGCGCACCATACCAAGGGAAACGGACAACCAAAACAGCAATCTTGATCATCGAGGAGGCTATCCATAGTCAGAGTAGAAAAGGGGACGATTATTGTATGGCTTCGCTCAGAGGATGAAAATCTTAGTATACAAGCTAGGCTTTTAAAGTGTCTCAAATCTATGGAGAATAAACAAAAATCTATGAAATTATTTCTTATAATATAGTAACCTGTAATGAGGTTAGTGATTTTGTATATTTTATGCAACCTACGTTAACAAAGTTGATCAGGGAATTGGCCAGATATATATATATATATATATATATATATATATATATATATATATATATATATATATATATATATATATATATATATACATATATATATATATCATCTTGGTGTATGGGAAGGCCATATGGGAGACGGAGAGAGAGGCAGGAGCAGGAGAGAAATGATCAAACCTTCCCGCTTGTTCATAGTTGCTGCCTGAAATTTGTCTTCTGATAGTTCTACAATTTTTGTTTGTGTTTGTTATACTAATTATTAACATAAGAAAATTGTAATATAATGATTAAAGAAAATTATAGTAATTATAATTTAGAATTGTTATAGGTCAAGATTTGTACGTGAAGCGGAAGACCAAAATATGGTACGGGTCAGCCATTCGTGAGTGTAAGCGACAGCTATTGATAGTTACTGGCTTTAATTTATGATCATTTATGATATCTATTTTTTACTTTTGTGTTAGCTGTTTTAAGCATTTGTTTTGTTTGCACACTAAAACTTCTCTTATATGTTATTGTTTCTTGGGAAATTCTAGTTAATCGAGACGTTCATAAAGAATTATTTTTGGTCAGTTTGTTTTGTTTCAACAGACATGCATGGTGGTAAGGGACAGAATAAAAGTTACGGTTTGTTTATATTTGTTATTATTGATTAGTACTTTTCTTTTCATTTCTAACATTAGCTGTTTAAAGTGTTTGTGTTGTATTTAGACAAAGTTCTTTTTCAAATCTTATTGATTACCACATGAAAGCTAGGCTCTATAAGTGTCAAGTAAACAATATGTGATATTTTGAGTTAAGTCGAGGTGCTATTTACCACTGGCGTTTAGATATTTGGGACCCTTGGGGATAGATTTGCCAAGATTATCACGGCCAAATTGACTGGATGGCAACCTAGGAGCTAGGCAGAATTGGATATCATAAAAACCCTAAACAGTCGGTGGTTCCTGGGGCCTACCCTCCATCCTCTTGTAACTACGCAGCTGATTACCATTTTGTTCTTTATATTTTTCAGAGGAACAAAACACTTCTGCATCTCTGTAAAGTTAAGGACTCATTGAAATTAATTCTTCAGATATTATCTGCAGTAAAAGGTAAAGCTGACAAGTTACTTTGCTCTTCTTCATAATGGGTCTCCACTGGTATTTTCAATTAATGTTTAGCCTACCTAAATTTTCCAGTCGTACTTATATATTTATGTGTTGTTTCCAAACTGTAATTTGAAAGGAATGGCCTCGCTGAGCCCCAAGATGACCCTGTTTAAAAGAATACTCTTATTGTGAAGTAACATTGTCGTACAAGATGTAAAACAATTCCAAAGCTTTTTTCTTTTCCTCATGTTGCCACGTTGTTTAAAGTATTTAGTTGAGCTATTTGTTTTTCATTGAAACTGCATGAAATATTTATTTGTGTGGAACTATGATTATTCCAATGATAATTTCATTTTATGGATTTCCCATGTTTTATGCTGATATTTATCTTCTTGTGTTTAATGACTTCATTCTGGTACCAGTTGTCACAACGCATTTTGTACTTTTGATTCTTATTTTTAGATTCCAGTTTATTCTTGCATTATAGCTTCACCAGTCTAGCGACAACAAAATTGGCTGTAATATTACTAATCCATGTAAACTGTTTCATTGTTTATCTTTGCTATGTACTGTACACCTTCAGTTGCCTTTTTTTTGTACCTTGCATTAAACCAATAATTTTCATATGTATTCCTCTCAGTGTTATTGTTAACCAGTAAATTAGTTTATGTACATAATTGCAGTCAGTTTTGTGTTTGAGGTTATTATATTTTTATCCTGGACATTTTAGTGCTGTGTTTTCCATATGTTATCTTCAGCTTCTATGTTAGAGGCTATTTTTGTTTCTTATTTGATATATTATATATGGAGAGTCTTCCTACGATCATAACATTATGTTTGTATTAAACCATGTTCACAGCTCCCTTATCGACTGCCACTGTGGTGTTGTGTGTTTTAGTTATCAGTTTTGTTTCTTGAATTAGACCATCGTTGGTATATTGATTTAATGCCATATTTCTACTCCTTGTATATTTCGACATGAAGGATATTATATGGGAAATCTATACTGCCATAACCTTAACAACAATATTGTTTTCCTTTAGTAAGCTTAACAATATTATTTTTCATTTAATGAGTTTAGCAATATCTTTTTCCCATTGGTGTGATTGACAATATTTTTTTCCCTTTACCATTGCTCTTACTACGTCTCTTCAGAAAACTAGTATAAAAATGGTATTTTCACTTTCAAAGTAATGTAATGACATAACGACTAAAAGATCTGATAACATACCAACCTCTTTAAAGCTAACAGGTGATCAATTTGAGACCTCTCATTCACTGGTGTAAAGTTAATTTTTGTACAGTGTGTTATTTAAGGTTATACTCAGGCATCTGAAGAATTCACATATATGTGTTAACTACAGGGAGGTAATGGCCAGGTCATCTAACTACTAATTCCAGCTTATGACATGTGTTCATAGTGCCAATTATGTCAAAAAGCACTACTACAATTTGTGCTTTAACTACAGTCAGTGGTATCACCTCCACTGTGCATCACTGTCATCCACTGGAGACTACTCAGAACACTGGATGTACAGCAGCCATTCAGAAAATAACTTACAACACTCCGTCACAAACACCTTCACTTCGAGCACAAATTTCCAATAAACAGCATTAACAGAATGCGCATTTTCAGTCTTCACAAATAGATCATTCTACGCCACAGAACTGCAATGACAAACTAAAGATTTTGCAATTCAGTGCTAGTAATGATAAGAACAAATACACAGAAATTCTCAGCTAATTAAGAGAATGCAGTATCCTTGTAGCACTCATCTAAGAAGCTAGTCTCACATCCAGATCTCACAGCTGTAAGAAATAACAGACAAGGAGTAGGTACTCATAACACTTATCCACCAAACCATAATTTTCTCCACAACTGACACCATACAACAGCTCACAGACAACAACAATATCCTATAAACACAGTACTAGGTGCAAGATAATCAACATCTGCATACCTCCTCACTCTACATACCCCATAAGATACACTACCCAACAGCAGAACCTCGGTAAGATGCTCCCATTATTAAAGATTTGAATGTCCACTTTGTTCAGCATTCACACTTATGATCTCTGAGGTGAATCTCTTCAACTGTAACTTCTCAGTATACTTAACCTATGCAACCAACCAACCAACCAGACTCCCAGTCCACCAGCTCCTGCAGCTAACTTTGTGAAACAACATTCTGCTCACACCAGCATTACATGGAAGGATGCTACGGCAACCATCCTCTGACCACTTACCCATCCTGAGCACACTCCATCCAGCTCACCCAGTCAATACAAAAGACAGCTACCTGGGTCAGAGGAGTGCAACGTGACGACCACCTGAGTGCTGGATCACTAAACAGGCGTCACTAACCCTCCAGATACCCAGGCGGTTAGTACTGGTAATATACCTCCCTGGTTGTTAGCTTCCTACAAACTACTACCTACTCCCATAAATCACACACATCGTAAAGTAAAGAAACCACCTTACACATAACCACTCACCATTGATAGAAATCAGAGATCAAATCAATATTCTTAAATAAATCTATCATTAACTTAATCATATAGAGGCAAACAGATAACAGGCATTCCTTCATCAACACAGTGAACCGAAAGACCCACATCACCACTCGTCTCACCAGTCCTCACTCATGAAGCACACCTGACTCATCACAGTAAAATCCATTGTCCCAAAGAACTTACAAACATACTCATGAGATACTTCTCAAAAATTACCCACAAACCAATCTCGCCTTTAAAAAGGAAAGTTGTGAAAAATCTACCCAAAATCCATTCAGAGACAATCGCCCACGTACCCTTCACTCCCACTAATACAAACAGTGCCTTTAAAATCTTAGGGAACTTTCCTCCTACAGACCTTAATAATGTAACAGACTTTCACATGAAACACTATGGTCCATTTGCTAATGGGTTTGGAAGCCTCTCACCAACATGCTCTTGAACTGGCCCAAATGCAGCAGTCACAAAACCAGTCTTCCACCACCTAAAACAGTGTTCCTGGACAGAAGTCCCACAGACTTTACATATGCAATGAAAATAGATAATTAAGGTTTGTCGTAGTCATTGATTATGTTAAAATTTTAAATTTTCTGAGTCTATTTAGCCTAAATTTTGTGAGTCTATTTAGCGTATGTGAGTACATTAAAAAAAATGGGTAGTAGGGATAACAATCTGACCTCAACAGGAAATATGTAAACATTGTGTTAGGGATGAATGTTTCACAATCAAAGGTTCAGCTAAGGATTTAAAAACTTCCATTAGTTTCTTATATATTAGATGTCCTCGCTGCTCTGATATCTAGAAACTGTACCTTTGATAGAGGTTATATTTTAACATCCTTTCAGTTCTATGTAGCCCTTAAACTTGCACCTTTAAAATGCATTTTTGTTGCTTAATATTCTGTTTGGTGACTTTCCAAGGCATATTTGAAGGCAAGTCTGCCTCCACATTGATGGATCTATTAGGTCTTGCAGAACAACAGATGCTGCTGTCCTCAAGGCAAATGACCTGTAAGTAGAGAAGGTCAAGAATCATTGTTTAAGCTTGTATTTAAGAGAATTGATATGATATACAGTTTGTTGTGCAACTATGTAGCTATTTTCCTGACAGTGGAAAGTATGATCGGTTTATTTTTCAGAAATCAGTTTGATGAATCCTGCCCTGAGCCCTTGCCTGCTTAATTCAAAATGAAGCGCATTAAGATGTTGCAGCAAATAATGGAGAAGGCTTACACGCACTTAAGCATACAGATGCTTGACTAGGAAGCACAATGATTTCTAGAAACTGTCATTCCCTCCTCAGAAAAGTCAGCAGACCCTGCAGTCTCAGCAATCTTGTTCAGACCAACAACCCAACTATTCCAAGGTCAGACATAAATGAAACTTTTCTCTGTAATGTGAAAATTCCTGCAGCAATGTAGAACTTTCAGACCTATGTTGTATATGTTCGTGGTAAAGGCTACTTCAAAATGCCATACATGTTGTAGGGGTTTCATATGATGAATCTTTTTTCATATTCAAAGGAGTAAGTGGCTCTTAAAATAGTGAAGGAGCCCTTTTTTTCGGTTTCTTTGAGAAAAAAGACTTGTCTGCTACTGCTGGCATCATGCCACGCCTGTTTTATGCTGAGCTATCATAACATTGTCATATTGACAGAGCAATATGGAGGCTTTAAATACTATGATTTACTTGCACACATACGGGAATCACTAGCAGGGCGCAGCTGGCCATCTAGTGGTGTGCTCACCACCCAACAGTACCAAATAATTTCCTGTCAAGTGGAAAAATGAAACTCTGATCTAACATTTCTCACAGAAACTGAAAACAAGGTGTAGGGAAATGGAATGACAGTGGTCAAAGATAAGAGAAAATGAATTATACTGTAGCATGACAGGTATGAAAGAGCTGGTCTTCAGAAGAGTTAAAACAGAGATTTTATCAGGAATACAATATAAATCTTAAAGTAGAGCTTACAAAAATCCTATAAGGCAACTTGCAATAAGTGTGATCTTAGAGCACATAATAATCACAATCCAACCAGGTGTAGCTCTCAAAAACCAGTGAGGTAGCAAAGTTGAATAACAATACAAAGGCTAACTGAACAATGTGCAAAGGTGAATAAAAATAATATTCATGTATAGGATTTTTGTAAGCTCTACAGCAAATTTGATGGAAGGTAGTAAATTGTTAAGTAAGGGGAGAAATATTTGTAAATTTTCATTTGTTCGTCAAACACAAAGAACATCATCTACATACCTAAACCAAATTGCATTAGAAGGTAAGATATCCTTTAGTAATTTTGTTTCAGAAAATTCCATATAAAGATTACTTAGTACAGGTGAAAGAGGGTTACCCATTGCCATACCAAATTTTTGAGCATAATAATCTCCATTGAATTGAAATACACAGTCTTTTATACACAATTTTATCAGTTCAATGAAATTTGACTTTGAAGCAGGTAAATGAATATCATCCAAGACATCAAATATATATTCTAAAAGGTCATCAACTGGAACTTTAGTGAAAAGTGAGGAAACATCAAAGCTAACTAGTTTAAAATCAAAATTAACATTGATATTGTTTAGCTTGTTGACTAAATCTACATTGTTCATGATATTAGAATTTGATACCTTACCCACTAAAGGGCTTAATAAAGAAACTAACCATTTTGACAATTCATATGTGATGGAGCCTACTGAACTCACTATAGGTCTTGCTGGAAAATTCTGTTTATGTGTTTTGATAAGTCCATACCTATATGGCAATGAATGGGACAAAGATGACAAACTTTTGATAAGAGAAATGTTACCTTTCAACAACAGCTTCGTTTCTTTATTGAAATGAGAATTAACTGCTTTTAAGGGACTTTTACTAAGTTTAGAATATGTTGTGTCATCATTTAGAAGATCATTCATTTTAGATGAATAGTTACTTTTGTCTAAAATCACAACAGAGTTAGACTTATCTGCTTTAGTAATATGTATATACTTGTCTTTCTTTAAGGTATTAATAGCTCTTATGAATCTTTTAGGGCAATTAGCTTCCACTGGTTTTGACAAACTGGCATACACTAAACCCTTACAGATATTAATTTCATCATTACTTAAATTACTGTATTTTTCTAAATTACAAAAAGACTTTGTGACATCAACACAGCTGGCTTCCCTGTCAGAGCACACAAAACAAACCATAGCCTAATGCACACAAGGAATCTTTATCTAGTTTATTAGGTAGGTTTACCACAAAAGATGGGTTTGTGTTCTTGGTCCAGTCGCTGTTTTCAGTAAGATGGTCCAACTTACAATTTAGTGACACTTGTAGCCTATTGCATTCTTTCCTTAATTTGTCATAGCAATAGTCCAACATCCGGTTCTTCCAGTGTGTAGGTATTGCCATTTGAAAGGCAAAAAGCCTCCTCCATTTCAAGTTTCTTTAATTCAATGTTTTTCTTTAAAATGATATTTTGGAATTGGTCAAATCGTCGACCAGACAGCTGAAACGAACGTTGAGGTAGGACAGATCTTGGCATCATTTGTTCATCAGGGCATTTCCTAAGGAATCCAAATCGTAACCTCAGTTGGTAAGCCTTGATTAGCGATTTGGAGAAAGCAGTAACGAAAGGAGAAAGTCCAGGACAGCTTGTAGAGAAGAAATAGAAGAGCCGTGTGGAATCCATGTTGGAAAGGATCACAATTTTGCGCGTCATCAAGATATTCCTGTGAGTCCACGGGGAAAATGAAACACGATAAGCTCCCAAGTGCACTTTCGTGCATTAATCACATCATCAGGGGGGACACAAAAGAGAAATATGTCAGTTGATATACATCGAAGAGACGAAGCTAAGAGCCATTTGGTAAACATGTGATTGTCCGAAACATACAACGAGCGTTCATAAACTTATCATTTTACAAATTTTATCAACAATAAAGTTATCTAATTTGTATAGACCATCACTAATATTAAGATTACAATTCTTTGTGTACTTAATAATAGAAGATTCAATGATATTCCTCATGGTAATAGAGTTAGAGTTAATAACTGAGATGGCGTTACTCCAGTCGATACAATGATCATAGTTTTTAACGTGATTAAACAAGGCAGATAAGTCTAACTCTGTTGTGATTTTAGACAAAAGTGACTATCTGTCTAAAATGAATGATCTTTTAAATGATGACACAACATATTATAAACTTATCAAAAATCCCTTAAAAGCAGTTAATTCTCATTTCAATAAAGAAATGAAGTTGTTGTTGAAAGGTAACATTTCTCTCATCAAAAGTTTGTCATCTTTGTCCCATTCATTGCCATATATGTATGGACTTATCAAAACACATAAACAGAATTTTCCAGCAAGACCTATAGTGAGTTCAGTAGGCTCCATCACATATGAATTGTCAAAATGGTTAGTTTCTTTATTAAGGCCTTTATTGGGTAAGGTATCAAATTCTAATATCATGAACAATGTAGATTTAGTCAACAAGCTAAACAATATCAATGTTAATTTTGATTTTAAACTAGTTAGCTTTGATGTTTCCTCACTTTTCACTAAAGTTCCAGTTGATGACCTTTTAGAATATCTATTTGATGTCTTGGATGATATTCATTTAACTGCTTCAAAGTCTAATTTCACTGAACTGATAAAATTGTGTATAAAAGACTGTGTATTTCAATTTAATAGAGATTATTATGCTCAAAAATTTGGTATGGCAATGGGTAACCCTCTTTCACCTGTACTAAGTAATCTTTACATGGAATGTTTTGAAACAAAATTACTAAAGGATATCTTACCTTCTAATGCAATTTGGTTTAGGTATGTAGATGATGTTCTTTGTGTTTGACGAACAAATGAAAATTTACAAATATTTCTCCCCTCACTTAACAATTTAGTACCTTCCATCAAATTTACTGTAGAAAAATGAAAATAATGGTATGTTACCATTTCTAGATTCCATTATCCATAGACAAGGAAACAAGTTTAAGTTTAGCATATACAGGAAACCCACCAATGTATGCTCATATATCCATTATTACTCATCTCAACATGATCAGTACACCTGCACCCTGAGCCACCGACTCTCGCTCCACTTACAAGAAGGTGGAATCAAACATCATCATGAACAAAAGCATGGAACGAGACTAACGAGGGAGATTATAATGAATAACATCAAAATCATTACTAGTTGTAGTGATCGCAGGAGACTACACAGATTAGAAGCCATTCACATAAGAGAGGAAGCCCCTGTCATCAACATCCAGACAAACATGACCACAGCCTTATAGCTCTATGATGGCCCGCCAATAGGACGTAAAGCTGATAATGCCTTGTCAAATTTCCGATTGCTCAGATGTGATTAATTACTGTGTTGTTACAAACATTCCATTATACAAAGGAATGTAAAGGTATCCATACAGCAGTGGACCACTGGGTCACTTCGAGGCTGATGGTGATAGTGGAAGATATCAGGAACTCACACATTAGTGTAGTGGAAGATATCAGGAACTCACACATTAGTGTAGTGGAAGATATCAGGAACTCACACATTAGTGTAGTGGAAGATATCAGGAACTCACACATTAGTGTAGTGGAAGATATCAGGAACTCACACATTAGTGTAGTGGAAGATATCAGGAACTCACACATTAGTGTAGTGGAAGATATCAGGAACTCACACATTAGTGTAGTGGAAGATATCAGGAACTCACACATTAGTGTAGTGGAAGATATCAGGAACTCACACATTAGTGTAGTGGAAGATATCAGGAACTCACACATTAGTGTAGTGGAAGATATCAGGAACTCACACATTAGTGTAGTGGAAGATATCAGGAACTCACACATTAGTGTAGTGGAAGATATCAGGAACTCACACATTAGTGTAGTGGAAGATATCAGGAACTCACACATTAGTGTAGTGGAAGACATACAGATAATCTAAAGATAAACCTGTATATTGTCAGTGTGACTAATGATGAGTCGCAAATAATGTTAGTCTTGAACTTGAAGGAAAATATTAATCAAGTTTATTGTGAAACGTATCTATAATGCTGCTTCCAACCACTCTAACTGGTACATTATTCCATGTTAACAATCATATTGAAGATAAAATACTTCACCTCATCTGAGGTCAAACGTTTGCCCACCATCATTACTACGAGTGACATCAGACGTGACGTCATTAGTAGATAGATATCTATACCTCATAGTGATTTTTGTTGGTAATACAGACAGTTAGTTTCACTCTATTTCCAATGAACGTAACTTTAAAGTAAAGTACACACAGTAAAAAAGTATCTTCCCGGATGTGTCCAATGAATTTAGAAATGATCAATACGACTCGTGTTGTCTGGGTAGGGTTGGTGAGTGTGAATGTGGACATGTTTCCTCATAATTATGGCAACTCATCTTTATCGTTAATTCCATCGAAATATGAAATCAATATACAATTCAATATTACAATTTGTCCCTGCATTGGCACGGGGTCATATCATATGATCATGATGAAATTGGTTCATAGTTAGACCTGCCAAGTCTCCTCAAATATGGAATGTTTGTAATTGTTGGATTCACCAGGTCTCCATATGACTGGTCTGTACCATGACAGGTCGCTAGGTCTATGCTTGGTACGGGCCCTCACCTCAACCCGGCTCTTTATCTGATCTTGACTAACAGGTAGTTTGTTGTTAGGGAGGCTGGCTGCCTGGCTGGCACAGGGCTTTACAATATGACGGATCTCTTTGTACCAGGTAAACATACATGTGTATTATTGGAGTGATCAGAATATCTCCTTTATGACCAAACAATTTAATGGTAGTATTTCGTATAGAGTCAATGTAATGTTGGTATACTTGAAAACATATGAACAGTCATAAAGCCTGAATCCATAGTATATGTCAAACATTAAAGTTATATACATGTTGACTTTTATCATTACCAGTACAACATTGGTGAACTAATGGTCTTCAACCGGCGGTATGCACAACCTCAACAATCAGGAGTTGTTCATTATTTCTGTTATAAAGACTCAGGTACGTCATCCAAGGTAATGATTACTATCTTCTTTACAAGGATCACTTAAACTTGGAATAAAAAGATAATGAATTAAGAACCATATGTATATATATAAACATGGAGATATATGTATCTACTTGAGTCAGACGAATGTGTTATATACTTAAGAATGTGACTGACAACTTAAAGAATAAGGTACAAACATTATAGTTGATGTGATAAATGATTCATAATAAATATGTACAGTGTTGCATTTAAATGGTTTTTAAGAACGAAGGCCTTTTAGCCAGTAAAAATGATAAGAAATTGAAAAAAGGTGTTAAAAGCATCATAATTATAAGCCCCAGAATATATCATCCTCTGGATATTTAAAATAAAATCCATCACAAAATAACTAGGTTAAGACAGGATTCTTTCAGCATTTAAGAAAATATGTACTTGCCCTCTCCTTGTCTCCTATCATCATTTCTTATGTTTACTTCCAACAAATGTCTCGTATATCATATAAAGATTCGTTATAGGTATGTGGTAAATATCGTCCAGCGACGCGTTGTATAACTCTCTGTTGTCAAAGTTCACCGGTGGAGTAGATCATATATTACAAAGTTGTGTCTATCCACACAGATGTTACACGTCCCAGGTTAAGATATTTCCTTGATATGGCGTTTATCTAACATAGATATGTCTTCTATAAAGATTTGTAAACACGTTCTCCTGCGGGTCGATACCTAACGCTTTCGTATTAATCATTTGTAACTGACCAAGCATCACAAAGTTGTGTCACTTCCCACACTCTGTTTCATTAATCATTCAAACTATATTTGTTTCACCATTGATTTCATCCTTACAATAAATATTTATGTTTGTAATTTTCTTGATCATATCATTAGTCAGTTGAAGTGCACAATACGCTTGTCAACCTGGCCAGTCTACTGTTTTGGTTATATTATTCACAAGGTGTAACAGGACTCCATCCGTCAGCTGTGTCACCACCAGTGACAAGTCATCCTTAGCAAGGCTGTGTCATCCTCAAAGGACGGAGAGAAATAGTACAGTCTCGTCGGAGAACCTTCTTGCTCAAAGATGTCCATCATCCCCTGCTCCTGTGTGGAGTGCAGCAGCCACGAAGGTGTAGGAGCGCCATCAAACGTGTGCTGGTGACGTGTGGTAATGATAATAATACTGTTCACACCATCATCAACAACCATTTCTCAGGTTTGTCTGTCCTACTTGTCGTCACTGATGATTTTCTTGGATGTACATCCTTCTATATTAGGTTGTTCCATCTGTTCACACAATAATACGTTGAAAGGATTGTTAGATGACTTAAAAGTAAAATATATAAAGGATTCATTACCGACTCACCTTCCATATGTCGCTGTACGTTTGAATGCACCATTCGTCGTACGAACAGGGTGAGAGCGTGTACGGTCTCAGAATTATCTTGAACCTCTGGGAAAACTGTTCAAGATGATTCGATTGATGGTTATAACATGACCTTTACCGCAGGTATGACCCTTGCAATCAAAAGGGGTGAAAACCTTACTTATACGGGCCAAATATTTAGTGAGCGTGTGTATGACCTTACAAATATCTTCAACACGTGAAGGTGTTCAAGTATTTTTGGTCGGGGATCATGACTAACTTGTTGACTTTATTAACCCTGGCAGTCGATGAGCCACAAGCCCAAATAACCAACCAACCTGGCGATTATTTTAGATGTCTTGCTTGAGTGACAATGTAGCACCTGGGTTGAGGCCAAGGACTTGTTACCCTCCTCCTTTCAGTCTGTTTTCGATCTCTTCCTCACAACACTCCCGAGAACCCTCCAGCAAACTCCACCACACTCCCCTTCCTGCCAAACCCTTCCCTCTACGTCGTCAGTAATCAAGACAGACATTCATAGCTTCATATGCAGCTACCTGCTGGACCTGGACCATCATTTTATGTTAACTTATGGTTCACATTCTGGCTTCATGACCTTTAGGTGATAGCCCTTAAATCCAACAACATATATACATCCTGTTATACAACTGATGTTACTGTCTGACGTATGTATGGTGCGGCTTGATGACCTTACCTGCTGATGGTCAAACATGTTATCATGTTGCAAATATCGTGATTTGTATGTTTTGTTGTGTGGCACAGATTCTGGTGTAGATATCTTTAATAACCTTTACCAGTTACTATCCAGTATGGTGAACGATAGACAGACTTACGTGTTACAGACTCCGTATGATAAACACCTGACGAACCTCGACACAAACATTTATCTGTTGGGTAAGATCAGAGAACGAGTCGTCCAGTGGCAGAACATAAACCTACAACACGTAACAACAACAACAACAACAACAACAACAACAACAACAACAACAACAAACAACTGTTATGTGAAGATCTAGTTATTCAAAGTGAGATGATCACAAGGAAGTTAGGGATATAGAAGAGTAGGAGTGAGGTATAAGCTGGAGGCGGACCCACCCACCGTGGCTGGTGCTATATAGAGCAGTGAGGGATAACACCATATCTTAACCCCTGGTGATGTGTGAGCTTATAAACACTGGTGGTATTTATGGCGGCCACCAACCAGGAAGTAATGTTCACCAGGTATTGCTCTGCTCTACACTGATCCAACAACTACAAGGATAATGTTGTTATAACCTTCTTGATCATGCTGGTTATAGAAGTATTATAGATACATGTTGGTGACACAAGGATAATGTTGTTATAACCTTCTTGATCATGCTGGTTATAGAAGTATTATATATACATGTTGGTGACACAAGACATTATAATGATGGTTTTCTCTGGTGTCCACAAGTCATCAACTACATACATAACATCAGTCGTAACAACACTATGTATGTAGTCGTGATTACCGTAACATGTGAGTGGCAAGATTGGATGACGTAACGTAACAATATCAGACTTCATCATTCTCAATTGTTTAGATGGATCACTGAAAATTTGGCGTTGCTTCATGTTTCATCAGATGATAAAACGATAGCTGGCCTAATGACCTTCACAAGTCAATGGTCATTAAATCCAACACAGCAACCAACCACTCAGGATGACCAGGAGGGAGCCACCTGGTGCAGACCAAGTGTACCAGCCTGGTGGAGAGGATCAACTGCTCCACCTCAGGATAAGAGCTGCTCAAGTTCTGTAGTGAGGGACACTCCAAGTGGCATGTGAAACTACCAGTCTTAGTTATAAACTACCGCCCGGCTGGCCGGTGGGTGGCTGTGGCCAACATGAACCCAGGGGCTACACACCGCCCACTGACCTGACCACCGGCCGGTGGGTGGCTGTGGCCAACATGAACCCAGGGGCTACACACACACACACACACACCGCCCACTGACCTGACCATCGGCCGGTGGGTGTGGCCAACATGAACCCAGGGGCTACACACACACACACACACACACCGCCCACTGACCTGACCACCGGCCGGTGGGTGGCTGTGGCCAACATGAACCCAGGGGCTACACACACACACACACACACAGAGCGGCGCCAGGCTGGAGGCGGGGCATCGTGACGTCACAGGCAAGTCCCTCCCCCCGCCAGATCCAAACATGTGTTGTGTCTGGTGATGGCGGTTCAAGATTTCCCACATTTATATTGATCTTTACATTATCATCCACTCCCAAAGTCACCTGGCATTCTTGTGTTTCAACAACAGACGTGATATATGCAACACCAGGCAAACATTGTACCATTATCTGATAGGTTAATTGGTGCACAATCAAGAACCAGTGAATTTCATCGCCGCCATAAGTAAGTAAGGAAGGTGACTTTAATGATGATAAATACGACCTGGTATGGCTGTGTCTACACACTACCGCCATCTGGTCAACATTGTACATACCAACCTTTAAACTGTTACATGAAAACATGAAAACGCGAACTTAAAATCTATCCATTTAAATCTACCATTCATCAATAAACATTTAAAAACCGTCATTTGAACGTAAACTTTCCAGCTGCGTTATTTTACCAGAGTCCTTTAAGATACGTCATATAAACACAAAACTTAAATGTACGTTAAGCTTGTGCAAACCATCATTGAATCTCAAACTTTTAAATTAGAATTGTAATGAAAATGCGAACTTTTAACTCTGTCAAATTACAGCTATTGTACAAAAGGATTCACTTAATTGACAAATTTTAATGTCAGTTAATTTAACGATATCCTTTGTGGTTCATCTTTGAAACATAAACCTTTAAACTTTGTCTCTAGAACTGAACACAACCATTAAGTTTCATAACTGGAATGGAAATTTGGATAATCTATCAAAATTCGTCATATAACGCGAACTTTTAAATCCTTCCATTCAGTTGGGCCGTTACTTGCCTGGCTGCCATTCATAATATGTCCTTTTATATTGTATGTTGACTACGCTCTCATTCATTCGTCATTTGGATCGTCTCACTGATATTCCATTCATAAACTTCATTCCTAAAGCTTATTTTTGACCACCATGTTGCTTCCTTAAGGTTTATACTTCTTTGTGTATTTAATAATAGAAGATTCAATGGTATTTCTCGTGGTACTGGAATTAGAGTTAATAATGCCATCTCAGTTATTAACTCTAACTCCAGCACCACGAGAAATATCATTGAATCATCTATTTCTGAATACACAAAGAATTATAATCTTAATATTAGTGATGGTCTATACAAATTGGATAACTTTAATGCTGATAAAATGTGTAAACAATTCACCTTCTTGTCCACATAATAAGTTTATGATACGCTTGTTGTCTGTCTTGGACAATCACATGTTTACCATATGGCGTCCTAGCTACGTTTCTTAGTTGTATATCAACTGAGTGTTATATTTCTCTCTTGTGTCTCCCTTGATGATGTGAGTTTTACACGAAAGTGCACTTGGTAACTTATCGTGTTTATTTTCCCCGTGAACTCATAAGATTATACTTGATCAGGTGCAAAATTGCGATCCTTTTCAATGTATATATATATGTATATATATATATAATATATAATATATATATATAAATATAATATATATATATATATATAATATATATATGTATATATATATATATATACAATTCACCTTCTTGTACACATGTGTGGCGAGGTGGCGATGGTAATGAATAAAGGCAGACAGTGTGAATTGTGTGCATGGGTATATATGTGTGTGTCTGTGTGTGTATTATATAGTGTACATTGAGATGTATAGGTATGTATATTTGCGTGTGTGGACGTGTATGTATATACATTGTGTATGGGGGTGGGTTGGGCCATTTCTTTCGTCTGTTTCCTGCGCTAAACCCCCG